>NW_025959310.1:0-65717 GCF_023159225.1 Perognathus longimembris pacificus | reverse complement strand
GAGTGCTCTATCTCAAAGCAAGCGTGACCATTTACGTCCATCACCATACTGGGGCGACCTGCAAATCCATCACCAGGATCTGTACTGCTCCCACTTGGGAATGAGGGGTACTTGCGCTTGTTGGGCATTTACTCCCATTTTGTAAATAGTCATTTCATAAGTATAGAGGATACCTTAAGAAGTATCTACTTTCTGTGTATGCTCATACTAGGGCTTGAACTCAGGACCTGGGCAATGCCCCTTAACTTTTTTGCTCAAGGCTGGCTTTCTATCACTTGAGCCACAGCTCTACTTTGGCTTTTTGGTGGCTATTGAAGGTGAGAGACTCATGGAAATTCCTGCCTAGGCTGGCTTTGAATCTCAACTTTCAGATTGCAATCTCCTAAGAAGCTAGAATTATAACTGAGCCACCACCAGATGGCTTCTAGTCTCACTTTTTACCTGTAGCTGTTAAACACTCCACACAAGAAGTTCTCAACTTTAATCTCACTATTCATAGAATAGAATAGACTATCATCATATAGAACAGGCTGTCCATTCTATATTAAAAATCATGTTTAGAAAGTGGCTCAGGGAGTAGAGCTGAAGAGCTCAGGGACAGAGCCCAGGCCCAGAGTTCAAGCCCCATGACCAAGAAAAAAAATATCATGTTTCTTTCATTTGGAATATCAGCAGATCACCTAGCAGTGTTACCTTTATGTACCTATCCATCAAATCTTAGAAATTCAAAAGGCAACCACAAACTTTGTATCCATTCCTACAGATTTTCTCAGGAGCCATATTTTCTTCTATTATGAATTTCTGAAACATAAGTATCGTTTTCTTTCTCTAGCACCAAACATTTAAACAACTTCCCATATTGTAAACATTTCATAGATTTAGGTTATAAGCTCCAAAATGTACTCCTCTTGATTTTGCTTATCCCACATGGAAAGTCCTTTTCAAAATTAACATTTGGTGTCATCTTCATGGAACTAGAAGAACTCCATGAGGATACAGGCAAGTCTGCCTTATTTGCTCCCCCCCAAAAAAATCCCAAAATCTGGTACTGTTTAGAATTTATGCTAGGTAGAGAATTGACTAGAGATGCTAAGTCGTTATTGCCCAGCTCTTACTTACAATGATATGACCATTTGTAAAAAGCCATATGTGGAAATGATTTGCACAAGATTGTGTAACATGTTAATGAAAAAGCCAAGGTGGCTTTCTTCATTTCCTATTCTACATGGATGACACCACAGAGGTTCTTATACCTGTTTGCATTTCCTTAGCCTCAGGTCCTCAGCTCCTCCCACTAGCCCCTAGATCCACCCATACCTAATGAGCTACTCCTACTCACTACCTATCTACTTCCCCTTTACCCCCAGAGAGAGAAGCTGCCACCTGATAAGGTGCAGACACCATGTAGCTCCCTCTCCCATGGGAACTATGGCCCCACTAATAAACCTCCTTTTGAACCTTCTTCTCCTGTCTGTGATGATCTCTGCATGGTCCTCTGGGATGGCTGGGACATAAATTTTCAACACCTAATAGGCCGAGGAGGCCAATGGTACTGATGAATGAGTTCTTATCACTTGAATGGTGTATCCATTCCATCGTTCTTCATTGGCTGGACAGAGAAACCTTTCTGTAATATGCCTGCTTTATGCATACTTCATGGAATATCCAAAGAACACAACCTGAAGTAGAATTCTGTAGCCATAGTGACGAGCCAAGTTACTCTCTTAGAGACAATCAGGTATGACAGGGATCAAGCCACAAATAGCAGCTGTTATTTCCTTGTCTCTGCCATTGCTAACGCAAATCTGCTAAACATAGCTTTGATGAATTATTTGGGGTTCTTAAAAGAAAATTTTCTTTTGGTTTTCTAGAGCGTCTCTTGATCTTACAAAAAAGGTAAATATGCCTTTCTACTGAGGACAAAGATGATATAATAATGACTGTCCAATTTTATGTTATAAATATCACTGTATAAATAAATCTGATTTGAATAGGTCTACGAGTCAGATGGAGAAGACACTCATTTTGGTAAACATCTCATATTGAAGCTGTAAAGACACTCTTTACTAAGTCCATGCCCAATAAATCCAAGTCTTTCTACCCGGTATGCTTCGGTCTAAATGGTCTGTTTCCCCTGTCATTTTGGTGGAACACTTTGGAGACAAAACTAGGTATCATGAAAACCCAAATTCCACTGCTACAACACCAAGAGATACTGACAGGCAAGATTATCTTTATAAATGACCTACAGATGTTTAACTAACCGCCATGTACATTAGCTTTAGGTTCTGAGCAACTTTTGCAACATTTCCCACTTGTTCCTCTGTGGAGCAGAGGAAGGAATGTAAGAAAAAGACTAATGAACTGTGGGTGCAGCTTTAGTGGTAAGAGAATTTGCCTAGTCTTTCTGAGAAACTTACAAAAAAAAAAAACCAACACAAAAAAATCAGAAGTATTATTTAAGCTCTAAACACTAATATGCAAACAATTTACATAAATCGTACAATGGAGAAGGAATTCTAGTCTTTTTTTTTCCTGGTGAAAAAATGAAGTGCATTCATTTGATCACAGTCACACCATTATTTAGTATCAGATCTAAGATTGCAGTCTAGACATATCCAGCTCATTCTGGATTCCTTATTAGGCTTCTAGCTCTGGAGTCCCTCTGCCCAGGGGACAAATCCTAAGATTGCTAGCACTTAAAACTCTCCTAGTTATAGAAAGTAAATCACAAAGAGCCTCTCCTACTGTGAGAAGCATTCAATAAATCGTCCTCAAAGCCTTCCCACAGAGGCTACCTGGGAAAACCCCAGTAAGACCTGAGTTCTAGCAGAAGCCATCAGTGAGTACAAACAACACAAATTTGCTTCTTTGCTACCGACCCTTGGCTCTGAGACTCAGCATGTCATCAAGAGTGTCAACTTCAATGGATGGGCATGTATCCACAGGAACTGAGTTGAGGTCACACTTGTCTCACTCTGTCCTGCAAACAGATGTCTGGGTGACAAGTCTTAGTCACACATGGCGAACAGAGGTTCAAGCCAAATCAGGTGGAAGTGCCATATCTTCTTTCTAAGCCCTTTTGGCCAGCAGCTCATTCCCTAAGTAATCCTGCATCAGCTGGTTTTCTCCAGAATCTTTTAACACAAAGCCTGCGTTTGGGTGATGTCTTGTTATTGGGACAAGCAGAACTGAGTTTATTTCTGTAACTCACCAAAAACCCCATCTGGTCTATGTGTTTTGAATGTGCCCCTTCAGAGTTCCCTCCCAAGGAGCCAGGTAAAAACTGATGTAATGCAGAGTTCTAGTGGTGGCAAGAAGGAAAGCAGGTGATAGAGCAACCAATAAACAACAACCCAAGAGAATTGCTGTTTATTATTCATTTATCACATTAAGATGGAAAAACAGGGCTGGGAATATGGCCTAGTGGCAAGAAGCTCTCTGTTCGATTCCCCAGCACCACATATATGGAAAACGGCCAGAAGGGCGCTGTGGCTCAGGTGGCAGAGTTCTAGCATTGAGCGGGAAGAAGCCAGGGACAGTGCTCAGGCCCTGAGTCCAAGGCCCAGGACTGACCCCCAAAAAAGCAAGATGGAAAATCAAAGTCTGTAATAATCATCCCAGGGAATATACAGCAAACTCTTAAGGATAATAGCTTTCTCCCAGATGACAAGAGTTCAATCACTGGCCTACATGAAGCATCATCAAAACAATAGTATCTCCTCTGGAAATAGAACTCAGTGTGGTCACTTTTCAACATTTTACCAAGTTTGTTATGAATCTTCCAAATTAAATTTAAGCTCCCCACATACACACAGCCCGTGTACTGGATTTTTTTGTATATTCAAAAGATGCTCTTTCCTGCCAGGTGTGATTTGTGAAGTCCTATACCTACCCTACCCACTGTCGGGGGAAATTAACATCATCTCTATGGGGCAGGGGGCAGCTGTGATTTCATTCCTGTCCCTGGAAAAGTTCTTCCCTTGAATATCTTACTTCTGAGGTCTTTCTCAACTACTCAGGATGAAACACCACAATGTCAAACATCCACGCTTGTCTTCTCATCAAAAGCCTTCACTGAAAAAATAATATATCTCAAAGATGGTCAAATACAAATACTAAATACAAATACTAAAAGCTTTTATGCTGTATAACCTGAAAATTGAAAAGTCTAAACTGTGCCTGAACTAGTTATCATGAGACAAAAACCAACCGCAAACTATAAGAAATTACAGGCAGTAGTCCTTTTTATCCCCAGTCCCGGGGCTTGGACTCAGGGTCTTGGGTGCTATCCCTGAGCCTCTCTGTGCTCAAGGCTAGCGTTCTACACTTGAGCCACAGTGCTTTTTCCAGCTTTTTCTTAGTTTGTTGGAGATAAGAGTCTCATAGACTTTGCTGACTAGGCTGGCTTTGAACTGCAATTCTCAGATCTCCACCTACTGAGTAGCCAGGATTACAGGCGTGAGCCAGCAGTGAACAGCAGCCCGCAAAGTTTTTCACAGTCACCTGCAGCTTAATCATAACTGGGGCGTGTTCTAAGCTGTGCTGTTGCCATCCCACTGCTGAGCAAACATCACACAGCTCACTCACACAAACTAAGCTGGCTATGACATCACTAGGTTACACAATCTTAGGGGTCCACTGTTATATTTGTGACCTGTCTTGGGTTGAAGTGTCATTATGAAGCACATGACTACATTGAAATGAGCTCTTCCATATGAGAGAAAAAGACTCATTTTCCATGCATAAGGATGAAAGAAACTAGAATGTTCATAAATACATTCACCATGTTTATCTAAAGAACTTCTTGAGATTCATGGGAGTTTTGATGCCTTATATAATATTGTATCCACTAAATGCCTTCCCCTGGCCATATTCCAAGAGCTTTTAAATTGTTAGTTCTACAGACAACAACCAAGGCTCAGAAGTCTCTGAATGAAGATTTAATGATTCGGGGGGGTGGGGGGTGGGGGTGCTCATTCACTACCCTTTCGTCTCTATCCTTCTAATACACACTGTCACTATGGTTTCTTATAACTACACAGAAAAATGGACAACATGGAAGAATATTTCTGGCAAGGTACTGAGAACAAATAAAGAACTAATTTCCTTTAGTCTTCATTTTTACCTACAGGTCAGATCACTTGCGAATATAATAACCACAAAAAACTCTGCACTAATATAACATTAGACACCAGGGCTTCACAGCTATTCAGACCAGGTTCACCACGAACACTGAAGTTATTTAATAAATTGAAGATGACTTTTCAATCCGGGATACTAAGAAATTTGTATATCCCTTGCCAATATTTTTCATGGTGATTAGCTCTTTTTTTTCCCCTCACAGACACTGGTATGCTGCTTAAAATAATATTTGTGGCTTTACTCACCATCTGTCAAAGGGAGACATGTTGATTATCTTAAAGCAAGTTGGGTCTGCATTCTTTCTCTGTTACTGTTACAGGTAGACCTGACAGGCATATGATCGTTTGTTTGCAAATGCTCTCCCCTAGATGGAACCTAGTTAAGTTTCATTTCTTACCTGCTGGACAGTTGCACTCAGAAGGTGTTTCTCTGTGATTCTCAGTTTAGCCATATGTTCGTAGATTCCTGTAGGAAAAGAAGATATATTAAGAGCTAGCAGTAGTATCCCAGTTCTGTGAGTTCTTCAGGGACTCTTCCTCTGTGGCTGTTAATAATGATTGATAGCCTGCACAAACAGCATTTATGTAAGTGCATGGATCTTAGCCAATGCTAACAGTACTCAAGACATAATTTTGTTTTTAATTTAAAAATCAATTTAACATTGACATAGATTGAAAAGATTTGGGGAATACCTTTCTTCATTATTCAACTATCCCCACCCTCTCCCTGCACAGCCAAGGTAAAACTCCGGCACTAACAATGCAGCTCATGGCAATGTGTGTCCTATCAATAACAGCCAATGTTGGTAGACATACTTTATCACATTCGGGCTGCAACTACTGCATCTCTCCACTGGCAGAAAAACTACCCTCTCCCTACTGGAGTCTAAGTCATCTTTAAAGGAATCCCTTTCAATTCTCCATTCATCAATATCTGAGCACAACCTCTGTTAACTCTCCCCCTCCAAAAAAACAAAGGAAAACTTTTTTTTCCCAATTTTTAAAACATTTAATATGAAAAGAATTCCGAGTTAAATGAATTTTTAAATCTATGGGCTTATTTCACTTTTAAGAGTGCTTACCATTCTCTATTGATAAGGCCTAACCTTATCAAATGAAAAAACAGATGTGAGCATTACAATGAATATTCTCCATACAACTGAGAATGCTGACAGCCCCAGACTCCACAAAACTAAACAGCCGGGCAAAGCCCCTACTGCCATTGCAACATGCAATCCTTAAGGAAGACAGAGGGAAGATCCTCCACACAGACTTGGAGAGAAACCAAGGAAGGGACTTGAATAAATAGATACCACAGAGGCTCACACATACCAAATCAACTGTATAACCAGTAAGGGTGGATCCTGTAGACTGACTGAACCTGTGCAAAATTCTATCCACATGCAACTCCCCCTCGAGCAAGGCCCAGCCTCACACACCTGAGCGAGAAGTCGCTCCACTCAAGTACTATGGTCTTCAGCTGATCCGCCTTCTTGGGCAGCAGGGGAACGGAGGGCGCCCCTTTAGCAGATTCCAGGGTGAGGATCCTCGCCTGAAGGTCGTTGGTTTTCACCCCAAGTTACAGACACGAAATCATGGCCACCCCGGAGAGGAGGGTGGCCAGGTGGTGCACGGGGGCATGGCACAGGTGCAATGCTGCCTGGAAGGGGCTGGGTTCTTCAGATCCAGCCTTTCACCCTGCTCCCTTCCCCACAGGCTTCTTCACCAGCATGGTAAGGGGGGGGTCCTCTGGCCACCTTCTACCTCCTGCCAAGACAACTGGCCAGAGGAGTAGCGACAAATCCTCCAAAGTTCAGTCCTGGCGGCTGCACAAGTACTTGGCAGAGTAGGTGCCAGGCAGGCGCGGTGAGGGACCTGTATGGGGGCTCAGCACGGGGACCCGCAGGCAAGGACCATCCTCAGCCTGTGGCTCTCCTCCCAGCTGGGAGCAAAACAAACAAAAATAATGCTCTCCTCTGCACTCCTCTGAGCTCCTCTGCTCTCCTCTTCTGCTTTCCACTGCTCTCCTCTGCTCTCCTTTTCGCCTCTCCTCCTCCTCTGCTCTCTGCCTCCTCTGCTCTCTACCTCCTCTGCTCTCCTCCTCCTCTGCTCTCATCTTCCTCCTCAATTTGATGATAAACTTGGCTTCAGGTGTGTTAGGGAGATAGAAGCGTAAAGGTAGAAGAGGGAAATGGGTTTTAAATGTACCCTAAGTGCATCAAGTATTGAAAATGAGTACTTCGTTTATGGCTCTGCAACAATCTAACATGTCCTCGGACCCTTTTGGTGCCAATAAGATAGAGGAGAGTTGTGTGACAGATCTCTGGTCTTGCAGGCTTTAGGTTGTAACAGAAAGGAGAACTAGATGGTTCTGAATGTTTATTCAAGGTCCATCACCCACTTCCTCACTTTCAGCCCTCCCATTATGTTCTTAAGCTTCAAGGAAATAAGTGTTTCTGTTCTCTCACCCGATCCACTCCATTCCCCCCATGTACGGTCCAGTGCCAGGTGCTAGCAAGATCAACAGGGAGCAAGGTGTGGGTACTGTTCATTGGGAGCTGCAGGCTTGCTGTGTTGGCTGGTCCCTCTGGAAGGAATGCTGGTGGCTCCCCTACCCTCTCCTCCTCGTGGGAGAGACCCCCATGACCTTGTGTTTGCATTTGCCTCTGTGCTTATATAGCCTCTGTATTTACACCTGACCATGCTAGGGCAAATAGGCTTCCCCTAGTTCTTAAGGCAATGAGCCAGAGCTGTCCAGTCAACGGTGGTTTGGCAGCATTATGCTGCTTTTAGCCATTTGGGAACCCTATGAAATTGGTCATGGCCCCTTCCAGATGTGCAGCCTACCAGAGTGCACAGGCGTGAGGCAGAAATAGCAGGGCTTCCTCTTGAGCACAGACCTCTCTCCTCCCGCCTTGTTCCTTTGCTGGGGCTGGCAAGCCTCATAGGCAGGGTGGCCCGACGAGCTAGGATGGCCAGCCAATGACAGGTAAGATCCTTCAGGGGGGACGACCTAAGACAGGCGCTTTCTCGAGTAGGACATCCACCAGCTTATTAAACAGAAAGAGGAGATGTGGGGCGCACCGCCTGGCCCCGACTGTGCACGCCCTGGAGTTGTGTGACTGTTGCACCGCCTCCGGGGAGAGGGATCCTGGCTAACCCCGCCTGCCTTCGGGGTCCGGAACTGGAAGGCAGCTCTAGGCAGTAACCTGGGGTGTCCTGCTGGTAGTGACATAGACTCAGGCCGCCCCTTAGGGAGGTCCCATGGCCTTCCACCCTTGACGGACAGCTCCGACCGCCAATCGTAGCCCCTGACTAGGTATGTTACACCCCTCCTCTTCCTGCTGCCATTGCCCATACTTAAGATGGGGTTCGCGCCAATAAACAGAGAGCGGTCTTGAACTCTGCCCAAGTCGACTGACCATCTAACTGTGGCATAAAGGTTGGGTGGGCTGCCTGTGGGCGACTTGCTGCTTATTAACTATTCTGGGTTCACCCTCGGCGGGGAGGGGCGCGTCTCCTTGCCTCTCCTGCTGGTCAGGAGAGCGCCCGGGGTGCAGGGCCCCCTGCATCTGTCCATCCGTCTGTCTGTCTATGTGTCTGTCTCCCTGTCCATCTGTCTGTCCATCTCTTGTGCGTCTGTCTGTCTCCCTGTCTGTCTCTATGTTGTCCTGTCTGTCCGTCTGTCTGTGTGTCTGCGCCTCTCTCCGTCTGTGTGTCCCGCCCGTCCACCTCCTTTTCCGTCTCCCAATCCACATGTCCGTCCCTCTGTCCGCCCCTCCATTCCTCCGACTGGACTGTGTCTCTCTGTCTGGGAGACGCACCCAGCACCACCCAAGGAGGATTCAGCACCCAGCACCACCACCCAAGGAGGACTCAGCACTCAATACCACCACCCAGGAGGCCTCAGCACACAATACCACCACCCAGGAGGACTCAGCACCCAGCACCACCACCCAAGGAGGACTCAGGTCTGTCTGTCTGTCTGTCTGTCTGTGCATGGCACCCGCACCCCCGAGGCCCCAAGGCCTGTCCTCACCGGGGTGCCGCCTTGGCTTCCCCATCCCCGAGAAAGGAGAATGAGATGCCCAGGAGCCAGGAAACCCCCAGGAGAAGCGAGAAAGGGGAAGCCGCATCCACTCCCCGTCCGGAGCCCAGAAACGTCAGGGCCCAGCCGCCCCAAGCTCCCCAGGACACCCACCCGGGGGTCCACACCTGACAGCCCAAACCCCCGGAACCAAGACGGGCACCCTGGCTGCCCCACACCCGACCCGATGTGCCAATGGCCTGCAGTGAGTGTGAAAGCCCCAGGGGCCACCAGGGAGGAGAGGGAGGGGGAAGGAGAGAGGGATGAGATCAAGCACCCATCCCCCACCCACCCACCCAACACCCACCCACCCACCCACCTAATTATCCACCCACCCACCCATCCATCCACCCACCCATCCACCCACCCACCCATCCATCCACCCCACCCACCCAACCATCCACCCACCCATCTACCCACCCATCATTCATCCACCCACCCATCCACCCATCCACCCACCCATAGATCCACCCACCCATCCACCCCCCCACCGATCAATCCACCCACTCTTCCACCCATCCACCCAATCATCCACCCACCCACCCACCCACCCATCCCCATTGCTCTCTCCACAGTGCTCTCCAGGTCCAGGCCTCCTGCCCTGATCCTCCCCTGGTCTGCAGCCTCCATCTTCCTCCCCCTCCTCCTCCTCCTCCTCCTCCTCCTCCTCCTCCTCGTCCTCATGGCTGAAGCTCATCCGGGTAACTCACCTCCTTTCTGGTTCCTCCATCAGCCCAAGGGAGGATTCGAACACAGTACCCTTGTATGGATGATCCTGACTTCTCACCTTTGTTCCTCGTGACCCCCCCAACCCAACCAGAGACTCCCACACCATCTTCTGGAAGCTTCCCCGCACCCTCCTGACCCCTGAGATCCCCCCAACCTTGGGCCCTGCGACCCCTGACCCTGCACCTGACCTGGGCCTGACCTTCGACTCCAGGAGCCACAGGCTAAGCTTGCACTGTGTGGCCACCACCACAGAGGCCCGCTGCATCGTTGTGAACCCGAACAAGGGGTCGGTCACACTGCTGGACAGTTGGGGCAATCGAGGCACGACGGAGACACCAGGCCCCCACCCTGAGAGGCCAATGGTGGGGGCTGTGGGGTAAACTGAGGCAGGGGTGGGCTGGCCCACATTCCCTGGTGTTCCGGGGGCTAAGTTGAGGCATGGATGGAAGAATGGATCTCCCAGGTGTTCCGGTTTATGTCAAGGCACTGACCCCCCCGCTCTCCAAGGTCCCCGTCGGACAATGTAGCTGCGAATTCTGGGATCTCCTGTGGTACCAGGGAGTCGAGTTCGAGGTTACACTCACTGTGGCCAGGAGGCCCCTGACCAAAGGCCTGGGGTTCACAAACCCGGGTGAGGTCCTGAGGTTCCGGGTAAGGGGGGGCATCGACGGTCAGGGGTCACAGGTCATATGTTGAAGGTTCAGGGGTCATTGGGTTGAAAGTTCAGGAATCATGGGGTTGAACTGGTCAGGGGTCATGGGTTGACGGGTCAGGGGACATGGGGTTGAAGGGTCAGGGGTTTTGGGGTTGAAGGGTCAGAGGTCGTGGGGTTGAAGGGTCAGGGGTAAGTCTCCCCACAGGCCCTCCACCCTCCACCCCCCCCCCCGCCATGTCGTTTCCCCAGGCCTTGTGTGTTATGTCTTCGAGGCCCAGGCCCTGAACTGCTCATGGGCACTGGGGCCGCAGGCACCGCGGGGGACACAGTATTCCTTCAGGATCCGGACTCCAGGTGGGGCCACCCCTGCCGGTTTCAATGCCCCCTCCGCACCATTGTCGGTTTCTAATGTTCCCCGCTCATCCCACCATTGTCAGTTTCTAACGCCTCTCTTTGGCATTGTCAGTTTGTAATGCCACCTCTGTTGGCCATTGTCGGTTTCTAATGTCCCCCCCTTCGGCCATTGTGAGTTTCTAATGCCCCACCACTCCCTAGGACCGGCCTGTACCATGAGTGCTGGCCGACATGTGCCAGTCCGGCCTCCAGGTGGGCTGCATCCTCCCCGATCTTGCTGGCCTCTGGGCCCAGACCTACGCCCTGGTCACCGGCTCGAGCCCCGCTGGCCCCGTCCACTTCCTGGACGCCTGGCTCTATGCCCGTGAAATTGGTGAGGGTGGTTTCCAGTACCCCCTGGACCACCCAGGGCGGTTTCAAGTATCCCAGAGACCACCAAGGGCAGTTTAAAGTGTCCCCAAGAACACCGAGGGCGGATTTGTGTCCTCGAGACCACCGAGAGTGGTTTCAAGTATCCCCACGAGCACTTTGGTGCATGGAGGGCAGTTTCAGGTATCCCCAAGACCACCTAGGGCGATTTCAAGGGTTCCCCATGACCCCCAAAAGCAGCTTCAAGTTTTCCCAGGACCATCCAGGGCGGTTTTAAGTGTCCCCGAGACCGCTGAGGGCGGTTTCAAGTGTCCACACGAGCACCTTGGTGGATGGAGGGCGGTTTCCACTGTCCCCATGAGCATCCAGGGCAGTTTTGAGTGTCCCCCAAGACCCACAAGGGCAGTTTCAAGTATCCCTGGCACCACCGAGGGCAGTTTCGAGCCCCCCCACCCCACCCGGTGTCCCTCCATTCATCTGTGGCAGTTTTCAGAACACTTTGACCCCCTGTGAAACGTGAGCATCGCCTGCGGCCCCCGGGGCTGGCAGGTATGGTGGGAGCCACACAGGACCTGGAGGCAGTGGAGCAAGCACGACTTCCGGTACCAGCTGGCCCTGTGCATGGGAGTACTCAGTGCAACACCCGGGAGTACTCGGTCCAGCACTGGCGGGGAGTATTTAGTCCAGCAAAGTTCAGGAGGGGGTGGGGTTCCGGATTGGTGTGGGATGGGAGTACTCAGTCCAGCACTGGGGAGGGATGGGAGTACTCAGTGCAGCACCCGGGAGTACTCAGTCCAGCACCAGGGAGTACTGGTTGTAGCACCCTGGACTACTCAGTCCAGTATTGGTTGGGAGAGGTGGGTTTCAGGATTAGTGTGAAATGGGAGTACTCAGCCCAGCACTGGGGAGTACTCCACACAGCACGTGGGAGTACTAAGCACATCACCCAGAAGTACACGGTCCAGCACCCTGCCCCGCAGTCAGTGCTGACTGAGGCCTGTGCTCTGTTCTTTTAGCATGGTGGCCAGCTGGTCTCCCAGGACTCCCCGGTGAGTGCTCCTGGAACCGCCCCGTGCCTCAGTTTACCCCTGCCCCATGGCGAGTCTCCCCCCACATTGAGGTCTTGGGAGGCTCAGACAACACCTACGCCCTGCCAGGCCTTGAACCCGGGCCTCACCGGGCCTGTGCATCTGGGCCAGGGAAGCCCGCACCCTGACCTAGGGCTCCTGGAGCAACACGGTGGAGTTTGGGGAGCAGAGGGCGGTTTCAACTGTCCCCAGGGAGGTTTCAGGTGTCCCCAGGAGTAGAGATTCTGGGTGGGGGGTGGTTTCAAGTGTCCCCAGGACCATTTTGGTCCTGTGGGTGGATGGAGGGCGGTTTCAAGTGTTCCCGGGGGAAGGGGTCTGGGGCGATTCGTTTCAAGTGTCTCCAGGGTGGGCAGGGGTCTGTGGTGGGTGGTTTCAAGTGTACCCAGGGCAGTTTCAAGTGTCCCAAGGGTGTTTTCTAGTATCCCAATGGGGAGGGGCTCTTGGGGGGGTGGTTTCAAGTGTAACCAGGACCACCATGGGCCTGTGGGTGGATGGAGGGCGGTTTCAAGTGTCCCCGGGTTGGAGTGGTTCTGTAGGGGGCGGTTTTAAGCGTAGCCAAGGCAACCCTGGGCCTGTGGGTGGATGGAGGGCGGTTTCAAGTGTCCCCAAGGGGAGGGGGTCTGGGTGAGGGTCAGTTTCAAGTGTCCCATGATGGGGGCAGTTCTTTAGGGGGTGGTTTCAAGTGTCTCCAAGGCAACCCTCGGCGTGTGCATGGATGGAGGGCGGTATCCAGTGTCCCCAAGAAAACCTTGGGCCTGTGAGTGGATGTAGGGCAGTTTTGAGTGTCCCCACGGCGGTTTCAAGTGTCCCCGGGGGAATGGGGATCTGGGTGGGGGGGTGGTTTCAAGTATCCCCAAGATCATTCTGGGCCTGTGGGTGGATAGGTGGCAATTTCAAGTGTCCTCAGAGGCCTCACATGGGGGGGAGCCTTTGCAGGTGGAGTCGTGTGGGGAGGGCTGGGGCAAGGAGCTGAGGGTCACGTGTCCCTCCCTCCCCACTTCATGTGACCCCTCCCCCTCCCATCCCTTCCTCCCCGAATGTGTGCACACCCACACGGTCGGAGGTTTCAAGGGTCCCCGCCGGGCCAGCCATGCTGCACCTGCTGCTTCGGCAGCACTGGGGTCGCTGGGCCTGGGCTGGGGCTGTCAGAGGTGAGCAGGAATCTGAACCCGGGGCCCCCAGTGTGGGGGGGGGGAATGCAACGCATTGTGGGCCATGCGGGAGGCCGGGATTCGAGCCCACATCCACCCGTCCGTCTGTCTGCCCTGCAGGCTCCTGAGTGCATGCGTTCCCTGTGTCAGTGACAAGTTGACTGGTGAAGATGGACAGACGGACGGACGGAGGGACAGAGGGACATGGGGGGCTGGGGGCTTGGGCGGTGACAGACAGACAGCGATGGGAATCGAGACACGGACAGACATGAAGACAGACGGACGGACAGACAGGGAGACAGGGAGATGGACGGACAGATGAACAGACAGACAGACAGACTGGGAGACAGATGGACAGACCTGGAGACAGACAAACAGGCATGGACAAGAGACAGGCAGACAGATGGACAAACAGACATGGAGACAGACAGACAGGGAGACGGACAGACAGACACACAGCAGACAGATGGACAGACAGACAGACAGGGACACAGATGAGCAGGACAGACAGACAGGTGGACAGGGAGACAGACAGACAGAACTGGAGACAGACAAATGACAAAAAGACACAGATGGACGGATGGACAGATGGACATCATGGAGACAGATAGACAAGAGAGGGAGACGGACAGACAGATGAGCACACAGTGAGACACACAAGGAGACAGACAGTCACGGAAAGATGGACCTGGAGACAGACGGACAAACACACTGAGCAGATGGTCAGACAGACAGACGGAGAAACAGGGAGACAGACAGACGGACGGATGGATGGAAAGATGGACAGATGAGCAGACGGGCAGACAGACCTGGAGACAGACGGACACATGGACAAATGGATGGACAGACAGACACAGAGGGAGACAGACGGACAGACAAAGAGATGGGCGGATGGACACACGGACAGCTGGACAGCCGTGCACCTCCCCCTGTCCTCCGCTGGGAGGAGGAGGAGGAGGAGGAGGAGGCGGAGCCATGGCCTGTTGTGGAGCTGAGCCTGCAGCATGGGCCCTGATTATGGCGCCGCCCGGGTCACCCCAGCCTCCCCCCCGCATGCACACACGTACCCAGGGTTAGGGTACTGAGTCCTCCTGCGTGGGTGCTGGGTGCTCAGTCCTCCCCAGGCATCTCCACACAAGATGCTGGGTGCTCAGTCCCCCCTGGCGTCTCCACACAAGGTGCTGGGTGCTCAGTCTTCCTTTGTTAGTGCTGGGTGCTCAGTCCTCCCCCGGTGTCTGCATACGAGGTGCTGGGTGCTCAGTCCTCCCGTGCCTCCACACAAAGTGCTGGGTGCTCAGTCTTCTCATGTGGGTGCTGGGCAGTTAGTCCTGTGTCCCACACGAGGGCCTGGGTGCTCAGTCCTCCTCCCATGAATCCACAGGAGGCGCTGGGCGCTCAGTTCTCCTCCCGTTCCTCCACACGAGGTGCTGGGTGCTCAGTCCTCCTGTGTGTGTGCTAGGCGCTCAGTCCTCCTCCCGTGCATCCGCGAGGGGTGCTGGGTGCTTGGAATAATTAGTACATGTTTTTGGAATAATTAGTACATGTTTAGGCTAGTCAAAGCCAAAGTCATAATAGCCCAATAGCTATGCCTTTATGGACACTTAAGATGATGCTAAGTGAAATGAGCTCCATGTTATGGAAACAAGTGGTATATCATTATTGTAATTATTTTCAACATGCGATTTGAATCCGTACCCTTTTTATTTTCTCTCGTATTCCCTTCCTGTGGTTTTACCCCCACTGTCACTGTATCTCATCTGAGCACCCTGGATACTGTATATACGTGTATTAGAGCTAGGGAAGAGAAAGTAAATATCAAAATCAATAGACAAAGGATAAAAATACAAACAACTCCAAACACAATACTCACAAAACCATTTGGTGTAAACCAACCATACAACTCGTGGGTGGAAGGGGAAGCAGGAGGGAAGAGGTAGGCATGTGGAGGGGAGGAGGAGTTAACATGTTGGACAAGAAATGTACTCACTGCATTATATATGAAATTGTAACCCCTCTGTACTTCACTTTGACAATAAAGGAGAAAAAAGACAATAAATATTTTTGAAAGATTCTGAAACACCTAACATTTTTTAGAGTTATGACATATAATGCTTAAGATTCTCATGTTAAAAACTAACATTTAGAATCAACACTCTCTTTCTCTGGCAATAGGAAAACTACCAACACATACACTGTTTGTGAATAAAGGTAAACATTTCCCTCAAAGAACTGCTAATCACCATACATTTCCTTTCTTCATTCCTGTTATTTACTTCAGCCATTCTCTGGCCATAATCTGAGTGAAACCAGCCAAAAGGTACAGACACTGAGGCAGGAAGGGACAGATAGCATGAACACACCAAGGTGGCTGAGGCCTGAGCTATTTTGGATACTATAACCTCAACATTAGGCACAGGTAGTGAGAGAGGAAGAGAGAGACCAGGAAAAGTAGAAGCCAAATGGCTGCTAGGTATAAAAATCTAGAGAAGTGTGGACTTAAGACAGTTGTCAGAAGCTGCAACACAAAAATGAATAAGATGGAAATTAGATGGGATGTTCAAGGAAATAACCAAACGAGAACATACAACAAAATAAGTCAAAGCTAGGACAGCGAAAAGAGTAGTGCAAAATTTGGGAGGTGGACAACCTATCCTGCGTTTATTAAAAAAAAAAATGGCTTCTGCACAAGCACAAACATCTCTCCAGCCTTCCTTCTCTCTCTACACATAGAATAAGCATTCCCTCCTCTGCAGCCTTTGCAAACAAGAGACACGCGATATTTTTGTTAGATAATGAAACAAATACCAGTGATGAGCCAAAAACTTAAATAGAGTAAAAGAGTTGGGACAGCACTGTGTTCACTCTATGGGAAATATCCAACAGGAATGTGCAGTGTCTTTATTCAACCACAGTTGTTTATTCGAATCACAAAGTCTAATGATTAAAGCATGTCTTCAACCCTCTGATATCTTGCTATTCTATTTATTCTTGTGTTATACATTTACAATGACCACTCTTAGGAATCTAGAAAGTTCTGAGGAAGAACTGGGGTAGGGGGGTGGTGCTTATGATTACTTCCCAAAGCAAAAGGGTGAAAAACAGCAGCTCATCAAGTGGGGGCAAGGGGAGAGTGGGAGACAAATGAAGGGGAAGGGGGGGAATGTAGTCATGAATTCATTGTACATACTACAAAAGTAAGAAAATGGAAAGGGTGGGCAGAGGAAGGAGGGGCAAGAATATTGAAAGGGGTGAGGTGGGTTAAGATCTGCCATATTCATAAACTGCTTTGTCAAATGGCAACTCCTTTGCACAAATACTTAAAGATAGTTTTTGTAAGAACTCAGAAGCTCTTCCCTTCACAGTAGTAGGACAAATTATTAGTTCCTACTCACAGGGACTAGAGTCTTTCAGGTCATTTGTGTTTTGGTGGGGTTTTGGTTTTTGAGCCAGCACTGAAAATTGAACTCAGAGACTGGGCTATGTCCCTTAGCTTTGTCACTCCATGCTGGCATGCTACCCCTTGAGAAATAGCACCATTTCTGGTACTTTGGTGGTTCATGGAGGATGGATGTCATGGATTTCCCTGCCCAGGGCAGGTTTCAAAGCACAATCCTCCAATCTCATGAGGATCTGGGATTACAGGCCTGAGCCACAGGCTCCAGTTTCTAATGAGCTTTGTTCATCAAAAAAGGGATAGTATAATTTTAAGGTTCACAGACATTAGTGCTACCTTTGGATCCTATTATATAAAGCCCCAAAGACCTGTCTTTTAAATAACTAATCAAATAAAAAATAAACAATTGCCTTCTAATTAAATAATCATAAGATAGGAAAATGGAGACAAAATAATCATTACTAATATAAACATAAATATGAAAAAAAGCTTACCAAAGAGTTGATTCCTACATAGTTTAAGACTATAGGGAAAGTAAGCTGGAAGCCAGTGGCTGTAGCCAGTAATCCTAGCTATTCAGGAGGCTGAGATCTGAGGATCGAGGTTCTAAGCCAGCCTGGGCAGGAAAAATCTGTGAGACTCTTCTCTTCAATTAACCACCAATAAGCTGGAAGTGGAGCTATTGCTCAAGTGACAGAGTGCTAGCCTTAAGCAAAAAAAGCTCAGGAACTGTGTCCAAGCCTGAGTTCAAACCCCGGGAACAGCAAAAATATAGGTAGGTAGGTAGGTAGGTAGGTAGGTAGGTAGATAGATAGATAGATAGATAGATAGATAGATAGATAGATAGAGTTTGTGTTGCAATGGAAAACCATGCACTCTACATCACTCTCTTCCTAATTCATTCCACTACTATGTAACAGGATAAATAGCAGAGAATAGCAAAGGAAAATAAATATTTGTTAATTGGCGATGTCTTTCTTGCTATAGTCATATAGTTTCTTTCGAAGTGCAATTGACTTCTCTTTCTCACTTGGAAAAGTCCACTTTGACTCTATTTACATATTCCATTTCAATTACTTCTGAACTAAACAAACAAAAAAACCAATGTTTCAGTCTTAAAATTCTTCTTTGAACCATTATGGAATCGTAATAGATACTTCTTCGGTAATTAAAGTAACACATATCACTTGGCCTCTGTATACTTCCATGCCATCATAACTGGTCATGATTTCACTTAAGAAAATGATCCCTTAATAGAAACAACATGTCACTTTATGGGACGTGGGAGGAGTTTTGCTATGGGTCATGAACATCCCTCTGCTCCACAATAGATTGAATACTAAGTGCAGGCCCTGGAAAGGCAGGGCCCTGCCACCTGAGTCCCATATGCGTAAGTTCCAAGCTGAGGGAAAGTCAGGTCAAACAACACCAATGCAATGGAAGGAAACCAGAGTTTAGATTCCTGCTACAGAATTGCAAAGCAGAGTACAGGAGAGGTGCCTGACTAGAATGAGGGTTGTTTGGGACAGTGCACCTTCTAGTTTGTTCTTCTATATATGGATGGCCACAACATGAAGCCCACTGAGGTAATGTGTGCTCCATGAAAGCCTGGTGGAGTCGCATTTCTACATCTACTCTTAAGTTTCCTGTATTTATTCTTAAGTTTCAACCATTCTTAATCTTCTCATCATATCCCATAAATGTGAAAGCAGTGTGAAGCTTTAAAATGCTAGTTGCACATGATTACAATTAAACAATGTGGAGACTCCTAAGAAATGGGAAATGATGAGGAAGGGATACATGAAGCGTGTAGGAATTCTTTGTGACTGATTATAAAATTCTCTTTTCTGGGATTTCTGCTTCAAGACTGATGGTAGAAGCAAAGGTTTTCCTGCTTTAAAAAAAGGTGTAAAAGAATAAAATGTCCTAGACTTCTTAATCCAAAGATACCTTGTGTTATAAAAATTAGACATTTTCATATTCATAAAATGGTAACATAAATTTTATTACCACACCAGCACTTCATTTATTCCTAGCCTGATTTCCAGACTAATCTCAATATTCAAGAAAATATTTCAAAATTAGCTGAAATTTAGGGCATTGAATAACGTTGCACAGAATAAAAGCATATACAAGAACATAAAAAGCTATGGTTTCTTCACTGATGTAATTTCACAATGTTAGAGTTTTTCTTTTATTAAAAACTACCAGTTGCAAAGACATGACTGGAAAGTTCAGGCACACGGGTCCGCCTTCCTGCCTCAGGTCCTGGGCAACTACCAGACAGTCTGCAGGGTTAGGAGATAAAGTCACAGATACAGTGTGTTTGGCTAAATATTTTTAATAGATTATAATACCTCTGTTTGGCTCAAATAAATTATCCAGCCTTATTTGGTCCACTTCCCATTTCATGGTTGGCTGATCATTGACTTCTCAAAGAAAGCAAAGCAATGAAGAAAAGGGGAAAAAAGAAGAAAGATGAAAAAAGGAGGAGGAAGGAAGGAAGGGGGCCTGAGGAGGAGGACAAAGGACAGAGGAGAAAAAGTCAGGAAGTCAGGTACTGGTGGCCTATGCCTACAATGCTAGCTACTCAGAAATGAGATCTGAGGATCACAGTTCAAAGCAAGCTGGGCAGGAAAAGTCCACAAGACACTTAGCTCCAACCAACAGATAGTTCAGAGTAGAGCTGAGTGCCAGCCTTGAGCAAAAGCTCAGTGCCCAGGCCCTGAGTTCAAGCCCCAGGTCTGTCAAAACAAAAAGTCATTTTTATGTTGCAGACTTCCTTGAAGCCCATAGTTTGAAACGATATATGGAAGGGAAAACAATCACTCACCAAAGCTCAATAGCTTGTAGAGCTGCTGTGTCATTCTATTGCATGTCCTACCAGACACGTATAAAATGTGCTTTGCTTGGCCAAAGAGCTATCCACAACTCCCTGCTCAAACACCTGATGACAGTGGACATTCATTTCAATGGGAACAAGTTAGTCTTTCAATTTTCCTTCTGTTGTACTCGTTACAATGTGGCCAGATTTACAATCTCTCTGTGAAATGCATTGGATTTCTCAGTCAATATTGGCTACAATATTAGTAATTTCTCAAGATCTTGCCTGTCATTTAAATGCAGACACAAAACTCACAGTCTCCTCATGGTGTCCATTTCAGTTTCAACATAGAACCATCATCATTTTACCAAAGACCAACTTTCTTACACCATAGTTTCTATAAATAATGCACAAATAAATACTCTGCATATGCAAATTCAACCAATTACAGATTGTACATCTTTAAGGGAAAAACAGTGCATCTGTACTAAAACACATTCACACTGTTTTCTTGTCATAATGCCCTATAACATGGTATAAAATCTAGCTACACATTATTTCAATTATATTACTTACTGTAAGCAATCTAGAGAAGACAAAGTATATGAAGGATGTTTGTAGTTTATATGCAAGTATTATACTGTTTTATATCAAAAGAACTTCATTAGCCACATGGGTTGTAGAGCCAACCCAGTTCAGATACTAAGGGACATTGTAATTTGGGGGAAAGTTATGTTGCAGATACTATTTGGCCAGGTAACATTAACTGCTCAACAAAACTCTAGTGTTAACAATAACTATATTAAAAAGTTAATGGCAGTAGCAACTTGTTGACAAGACTCTATGTGTGTATGTGTGAAGAATAAAAGCTCAAAGGAGCAAGGTGCCAGTGGCTCATGTCTGTAATCCTCAAGAGAATGATTTCTGAGAATCAAGGTTCAAAGAAAGCATGCACCAGAAAGTCTCTTATCTACAATTAATCACCAAAAAATCAGGAAACAGAGCTGTGGTTCAAGTGGTAGACCACTATCCTTGAGTGCAAAGGCTAAGGGATAGCACTCAGGACCTGAGTACAAGCCCTGGTGCTGGCAACAAAAAGTATAAAAGCACAAAGAAAAATGAAAAAATGCACAGAAACATGTCAAAAACTGGGATGACTTAAAGGCTTAAAAAAATCTCAGACTTTAAGGCAGACGGATGGGGTGAGAGATGTTGATGTTTGTGATGTATGATATCACAGTGGGTTACATTGGGCATCTCCCCAACTTCCTAGTGCGAACAGATTAAGGAATAGGTTCCTCACGTTCAGTGAGGAACACTGAGCTCTTTGGGAAGAAAAGGGAGAAGGAAGAGGAGGAAAAGAGGTGAGAAAAGTGGGAGAAGAGGCGAGAGGAACCGATAACAAAGAAGACTATCTAGACATATATTCTGACTCCCAGTTATACCATAATGTACAAGCCAGAGCTTGATACAATTAACTCAATTAGAGTAAATATGATCATTGTATTTGATAACGTGTGAATATATTTTAAATACAAGAATTAAAGCTTCATGTCCATAACGAAGAACAGAACGCCTATAAATTGAAATTATAATTTTTTTTTTACATTTTAGGTGTCAAAGCCTATAAGTATGCCCTTATAACAAAAACTGCATGAATCTAGTGATCAATGTAAGGAACACATTATGAAGGGAAATGAATACATTTCAACTACCATTCATGAAGAGAATAAGGCCTTCAACTGAAGAGGCAGTGACATCTCTGGAGGCAATGACGTCAGAAGTTTCATCGCAATTCCAAATTATCCTGTACTCATAGAAATTCCAAATTTTGAGGGGAAGAAGTTCCACAGTAAGTTGAATGACAGTATTAATTCCACTTATTCTAGCTGTTGGAATACTAGCCCAAAGTTCATGGCTGTGGCTGTATCTACTATACACAAGTGCAACATTGACTCCATTTCAGGTATCTTAGAGCTGATGGGTTGGAGAAACTATTTGCTTTCTCTACTGATTTTGTCCATCACCAAAGAAGACAAGGGATAGCTCGCAATTCAATTGGGAAGAAACTGGTGGAGCAGTGAACTCCTATTTAGCTCAGTTCCTCCTATCTCCACGTAAGAATCACCATTGTTAACACAAATTGGGGAGGGATTGGGGGCATTGTGAAATTCCATGGCACTTTAAACCACCCCACCAAACTTCACCCATCTTGGCAAGCCAGGTTAGGTAGCAATGCTTCTAGGTGTAGCCAGTCATATCCTGGGTTTCAGGTTTCAGCCTGCAGCTCAGTCATCCATAAACAGTTTTCACATTCTCCACTTCCACCAAACCACCCCAGAGAGTCTCTAACGTGGTAAGGAGGGCACCCAAGCAGTTTTTCATGATAGGTCTTGGATGGCTTCCATTTGGGTCATGTCACAGAGTTGATTTTACACCCTTACAAAGCAATCAGAAGCAGAGCAGACTGTGGCCTTGAAAGAATGCTTGCTCCTACACATCGAATAAGCTACAGTGAATTGAAACTCCATGTAGTATTGGTATCCTTTTACATAATTACCAACGGAATTACTATAGTGAGAAAGGGAAAGGAAGCAGGACATCGTGGCACACTTCTGTTTCCCAGATACTGGGGAACAGAGGTAGGGAGGAGCACAGTCTTGAGACCACCTGATCAAATGAAAAGCAGGGGAGGGAGGGGAGGAGGAGTTAAAGGGGAAGAAGAGTGAAAAGGGCAGAGGAAAAGGGAGAAAGGTGGAAGAGATAGAGGAAGGGGAGGGCTGGCCAGCCCAAAAGACTATCCAAAGATAACTCAAAAGCCAAAAAAAAAAAAAAAGGAACTGGAGGAGTGGTTTAAATGAAGCAAGGAAAAGGCCTCAAGTTCCAAGCCAAGCATCACAGAGCAAGAATTGGAAGAATTAGCTTCTTCATTTGTAAACAAGGCAGACAAAAGAGAAGAAACAAGAACACCCCTTCAAAAGGCAACTTGTCCTTGTCCACTCTCAGCAGAAAAGTCACTGAGCATGTCATGTCCAGCCTTTTGGATTCAGTAGGCCTGAGAAAGACTTACTGGGGATATTCGTGGGGGCACCCTCATCACTGTGCCCTGTTCTGTGTCACAGGAAGTGGAGAATATCTGCCATTTTCATTTCCATAACATTCACCATCTCAAGTTGCTTATTCAAGTTTCTTAAGGTAAAACTATTTCTGTTCTCTGTATCATTGAAAATGTATACAGCACGACATGGAGTTTTATATGCTCAAGTCAACTGGATTAGCAAAGGAACACAAAGGCTCTGACACCAGGGGGAAGAGTGCTCGATCTCAAAGCAAGCATGAACATTTACGTCCATCACCATACTGGGGCGTCCTCAATCCATCACCAGGATCTGTACTGCTCCCACTTGGGAATGAGGGGTAATTGCGCTTGTTGGCATTTACTCCCACTTTGTAAATAGTCATTTCATAAGTATAGAGGATACCTTAAGAAGTATCTACTTTCTGTGTATGCTCATACTAGGGCTTGACCTCAGGGCCTGGGCATTGCCCCTTAACTTTTTCGCTCAAGGCTGGCTTTCTATCACTTGAGCCACAGCTCTACTTTGGCTTTTTGGTGGCTATTGAAGGTGAGAGACTCATGGAAGTTCCTGCCTAGGCTGGCTTTGAATCCCAACTTTCAGATTGCAATCTCCTAAGAAGCTAGAATTATAACTGAGCCACCACCAGATGGCTTCTAGTCTCACTTTTTACCTGTAGCTGTTAAACACTCCACACAAGAAGTTCTCAACTTTATTCTCACTATTCATAGAATAGAGTAGACTACCATCATATAGAACAGGCTGTCCATTCTATATTAAAAATCATGTTTAGAAAGTGGCTCAGGGAGTAGAGCTGAAGAGCTCAGGGACAGAGCCCAGGCCCAGAGTTCAAGCCCCATGACCAAGAAAAAAAATATCATGTTTCTTTCATTTGGAATATCAGCAGATCAGCTACCAGTGTACCTTTATCTACCTATCCATCAATTCTTAGAAATTCAAAAGGCAACCAACAAACTTTGTATCCATTCCTACAGATTTTCTCAGGAGCCATATTTTCTTCTATTATGAATTTCTGAAACATAAGTATAGTTTTCTTTCTCTACCACCAAACCATTTAAACAACTTCTAATATTGTAAACATTTCATAGATTTAGGTTATAAGCTCCAAAATGTACTCCTCTTGATTTTGCTTATCCCACATGGAAAGTCCTTTTCAAATTAACATTTGGTGTCATCTTCATGGAACTAGAAACTCCATGAGGATGCAGGGCAAGTCTGCCTCATTTGCCCGCCCCCCCCAAAAAAAAATCCCAAAATCTGGTACTGTTTAGAATTTATGCTAGGTAGAGAATTGACTAAGATGCTAAGTCGTTATTGCCCAGCTCTTACTTACAATGATATGACCAGTTTGTAAAAAGCCATATGTGGAAATGATTTGCACAAGATTGTGTAACATGTTAATGAAAAAGCCAAGGTGGCTTTCTTCATTTCCTATTCTTCATGGATGACACCACAGAGGTTCTTATACCTGTTTGCATTTCCTTAGCCTCAGGTCCTCAGCTCCTCCCACTAGCCCCCAGATCCACCCATACCTAATGAGCCACTCCTACTCACTACCTATCTACTTCCCCTTTACCCCCAGAGAGAGAAGCTGCCACCTGGATAAGGTGCAGACACCATGTAGCTCCCTCTCCCATGGGAACTATGGCCCCACTAATAAACCTCCTTTTGAACCTTCTTCTCCTGTCTGTGATGATCTCTGCATGGTCCTCTGGGATGGCTGGGACATATCTTTTCAACACCTAATAGGCTGAGGAGGCCAATGGTACTGATGAATGAGTTCTTATCACTTGAATGGTGTATCCATTCCCATCGTTCTTCATTGGCTGGACAGAGAAACCTTTCTGTAAATATGCCTGCTTTATGCATACTTCATGGAAGATCCAAAGAACACAACCTGAAGTAGAATTCTGTAGCCATAGTGATGAGCCAAGTTACTCTCTTAGAGACAGTCAGGTATGACAGGGATCAAGCCACAAATAGCAGCTGTTATTTCCTTGTCTCTGCCATTGCTAACGCAAATCTGCTAAACATAGCTTTGATGAATTATTTGGGGTTCTTAAAAGAAAATTTTCTTTTGGTTTTCTAGAGCGTCTCTTGATCTTACAAAAAAGGTAAATATGCCTTTCTACTGAGGACAAAGATGATATAATAATGACTGTCCAATTTTATGTTATAAATATCACTGTATAAATGAATCTGATTTGAATAGGTCTATGAGTCAGATGGAGAAGACACTCATTTTGGTAAACATCTCATATTGAAGCTGTAAAGACACTCTTTACTAAGTCCATGCCCAATAAATCCAAGTCTTTCTACCCGGTATGCTTCGGTCTAAATGGTCTGTTTCCCCTGTCATTTTGGTGAACACTTTGGAGACAAAACTAGGTATCATGAAAACCCCAGATTCCACTGCTACAACACCAAGAGATACTGACAGGCAAGATTATCTTTATAAATGACCTACAGATGTTTAACTAACCGCCATGTACATTAGCTTTAGGTTCTGAGCAACTTTTGCAACATTTCCCACTTGTTCCTCTGTGGAGCAGAGGAAGGAATGTAAGAAAAAGACTAATGAACTGTGGGTGCAGCTTTAGTGGTAAGAGAATTTGCCTAGTCTTTCTGAGAAACTTACAAAAAAAAAAAACCAACACAAAAAAAACAGAAGTATTATTTAAGCTCTAAACACTAATATGCCAAACAATTTACATAAATCGTACAATGGAGAAGGAATTTCTAGTCTTTTTTTTTCCTGGTGAAAAAATGAAGTGCATTCATTTGATCACAGTCACACCATTATTTAGTATCAGATCTAAGATTGCAGTCTAGACATATCCAGCTCATTCTGGATTCCTTATTAGGCTTCTAGCTCTGGAGTCCCTCTGCCCAGGGGACAAATCCTAAGATTGCTAGCACTTAAAACTCTCCTAGTTATAGAAAGTAAATCACAAAGAGCCTCTCCTACTGTGAGAAGCCATTCAATAAATCGTCCTCAAAGCCTTCCCACAGAGGCTACCTGGGAAAACCCCAGTAAGACCTGAGTTCTAGCAGAAGCCATCAGTGAGTACAAACAACACAAATTTGCTTCTTTGCTACCGACCCTTGGCTCTGAGACTCAGCCTGTCATCAAGAGTGTCAACTTCAATGGATGGGCATGTGTCCACAGGAACTGAGTTGAGGTCACACTTGTCTCACTCTGTCCTGCAAACAGATGTCTGGGTGACAAGTCTTAGTCACACATGGCGAACAGAGGTTCAAGCCAAATCAGGTGGGAAGTGCCATATCTTCTTTCTAAGCCCTTTTGGCCAGCCAGCTCATTCCCTAAGATAATCCTGCATCAGCTGGTTTTCTCCAGAATCTTTTGACACAAAGCCTGCGTTTGGGTGATGTCTTGTTATTGGACAAGCAGAACTGAGTTTATTTCTGTAACTCACCAAAAACCCCATCTGGTTCTGTGTGTTTGAATGTGCCCCTTCAGAGTTCCCTCCCAAGGAGCCAGGTAAAAACTGATGTAATGCAGAGTTCTAGTGGTGGCAAGAAGGAAAGCAGGTGATAGAGCAACCAATAAACAACAACCCAAGAGAATTGCTGTTTATTATTCATTTATCACATTAAGATGGAAAAACAGGGCTTGGAATATGGCCTAGTGGCAAGAAGCTCTCTGTTCGATTCCCCAGCACCACATATATGGAAAACGGCCAGAAGGGGCGCTGTGGCTCAGGTGGCAGAGTTCTAGCATTGAGCGGGAAGAAGCCAGGGACAGTGCTCAGGCCCTGAGTCCAAGGCCCAGGACTGACCCCCAAAAAAGCAAGATGGAAAAACAAAGTCCGTAATAATCATCCCAGGGAATATACAGCAAACTCTTAAGGATAATAGCTTTCTCCCAGATGACAAGAGTTCAATCACTGGCCTACATGAAGCATCATCAAAACAATAGTATCTCCTCTGGAAATAGAACTCAGTGTGGTCACTTTTCAACATTTTACCAAGTTTGTTATGAATCTTCCAAATTAAATTTAAGCTCCCCACATACACACAGCCCGTGTACTGGATTTTTTTGTATATTCAAAAGATGCTCTTTCCTGCCAGGTGTGATTTGTGAAGTCCTATACCTACCCTACCCACTGTCGGGGAAATTAACATCATCTCTATGGGGCAGGGGCAGCTGTGATTTCATTCCTGTCCTGGAAAAGTTCTTCCCTTGAATATCTTACTTCTGAGGTCTTTCTCAACTACTCAGGATGAAACACACAATGTCAAACATCCACGCTTTGTCTTCTCATCAAAAGCCTTCACTGAAAAAATAATATATCTCAAAGATGGTCAAATACAAATACTAAATACAAATACTAAAAGCTTTTATGCTGTATAACCTGAAAATTGAAAAGTCTAAACTGTGCCTGAACTAGTTATCATGAGACAAAAACCAACCGCAAACTATAAGAAATTACAGGCAGTAGTCCTTTTTATCCCCAGTCCCGGGGCTTGGACTCAGGGTCTTGGGTGCTATCCCTGAGCCTCTCTGTGCTCAAGGCTAGCGTTCTACCACTTGAGCCACAGTGCCTTTTCCAGCTTTTTCTTAGTTTGTTGGAGATAAGAGTCTCATAGACTTTGCTGACTAGGCTGGCTTTGAACTGCAATTCTCAGATCTCCACCTACTGAGTAGCCAGGATTACAGGCGTGAGCCAGCAGTGAACAGCAGCCGCAAAGTTTTTCACAGTCACCTGCAGCTTAATCATAACTAGGGCGTGTTCTAAGGGCTGTGCTGTTGCCATCCCACTGCTGAGCAAACATCACACAGCTCACTCACACAAACTAAGCTGGCTATGACATCACTAGGTTACACAATCTTAGGGGTCCACTGTTATATTTGTGACCTGTCTTGGGTTGAAGTGTCATTATGAAGCACATGACTACATTGAAATGAGCTCTTCCATATGAGAGAAAAAGACTCATTTTCCATGCATAAGGATGAAAGAAACTAGAATGTTCATAAATACATTCACCATGTTTATCTAAAGAACTTCTTGAGATTCATGGGAGTTTTGATGCCTTATATAATATTGTATCCACTAAATGCCTTCCCCTGGCCATATTCCAAGAGCTTTTAAATTGTTAGGTCTACAGACAACAACCAAGGCTCAGAAGTCTCTGAATGAAGATTTAATGATTCGGGGGTGGGGGGTGGGGGTGCTCATTCACTACCCTTTCGTCTCTATCCTTCTAATACACACTGTCACTATGGTTTCTTATAACTACACAGAAAAATGGACAACATGGAAGAATATTTCTGGCAAGGTACTGAGAACAAAATAAAGAACTAATTTCCTTTAGTCTTCATTTTTCCTACAGGTCAGATCACTTGCGAATATAATAACCACAAAAAACTCTGCACTAATATAACATTAGACTCCAGGGCTTCACAGCTATTCAGACCAGGTTCACCACGAACACTGAAGTTATTTAATAAAATTGAAGATGACTTTTCAATCCGGGATACTAGAAATTTGTATATCCCCTTGCCAATATTTTTCATGGTGATTAGCTCTTTTTTTTCCCCTCACAGACACTGGTATGCTGCTTAAAATAATATTTGTGGCTTTACTCACCATCTGTCAAAGGGAGACATGTTGATTTTATTAAAGCAAGTTGGGTCTGCATTCTTTCTCTGTTACTGTTACAGGTAGACCTGACAGGCATATGATCGTTTGTTTGCAAATGCTCTCCCCTAGATGGAACCTAGTTAAGTTTCATTTCTTACCTGCTGGACAGTTGCACTCAGAAGGTGTTTCTCTTGTGACTCTCAGTTTAGCCATGTGTTCGTAGGATTCCTGTAGGAAAAGAAGATATATTAAGAGCTAGCAGTAGTATCCCAGTTCTGTGAGTTCTTCAGGGACTCTTCCTCTGTGGCTGTTAATAATGATTGATAGCCTGCACAAACAGCATTTATGTAAGTGCATGGATCTTAGCCAATGCTAACAGTACTCAAGACATAATTTTGTTTTTAATTTAAAAATCAATTTAACATTGACATAGATTGAAAGATTTGGGGAATACCTTTCTTCATTATTCAACTATCCCCACCCTCTCCCTGCACAGCCAAGGTAAAACTCCGGCACTAACAATGCAGCTCATGGCAATGTGTGTCCTATCAATAACAGCCAATGTTGTAGACATACTTTATCACATTCGGGCTGCAACTACTGCATCTCTCCACTGGCAGAAAAACTACCCTCTCCCTACTGGAGTCTAAGTCATCTTTAAAGGAATCCCTTTCTATTCTCCATTCATCAATATCTGAGCACAACCTCTGTTAACTCTCCCCCTCCAAAAAAACAAAGGAAAACTTTTTTTTCCCTATTTTTAAAACATTTAATATGAAAAGAATTCCGAGTTAAATGAATTTTTAAATCTATGGGCTTATTTCACTTTTAAGAGTGCTTACCATTCTCTATTGATAAGGCCTAACCTTATCAAATGAAAAACAGATGTGAGCATTACAATGAATATTCTCCATACAGCTGAGAATGCTGACAGCCCAGACTCCACAAAACTAAACAGCCGGGCAAAGCCCCTACTGCCATTGCAACATGCAATCCTTAAGGAAGACAGAGGGAAGATCCTCCACACAGACTTGGAGAGAAACCAAGGAAGGGACTTGAATAAATAGATACCACAGAGGCTCACACATCCCAAATCAACTGTATAACCAGTAAGGGTGGATCCTGTAGACTGACTGAACCTGTGCAAAATTCTATCCACATGCAACTCCCCCTCGAGCAAGGCCCAGCCTCACACACCTGAGCGAGAAGTCGCTCCACTCAAGTACTATGGTCTTCAGCTGATCCGCCTTCTTGGGCAGCAGGGGAACGGAGGGCGCCCCTTTAGCAGATTCCAGGGTGAGGATCCTCGCCTGAAGGTCGTTGGTTTTCACCCCAAGTTACAGACACGAAATCATGGCCACCCCGGAGAGGAGGGTGGCCAGGGTGGTGCACGGGGGCATGGCACAGGTGCAATGCTGCCTGGAAGGGCTGGGTTCTTCAGATCCAGCCTTTCACCCTGCTCCCTTCCCCACAGGTTTCTCCACCAGCATGGTAAGGGGGGGGTCCTCTGGCCACCTTCTACCTCCTGCCAAGACAACTGGCCAGAGGAGTAGCGACAAATCCTCCAAAGTTCAGTCCTGGCGGCTGCACAAGTACTTGGCAGAGTAGGTGCCAGGCAGGCGCGGTGAGGGACCTGTATGGGGCTCAGCACGGGGATCCGCAGGCAAGGACCATCCTCAGCCTGTGGCTCTCCTCCCAGCTGGGAGCAAAACAAACAAAAATAATGCTCTCCTCTGCACTCCTCTGAGCTCCTCTGCTCTCCTCCTCTGCTTTCCACTACTCTCTTCTGCTCTCCTTTTCGCCTCTCCTCCTCCTCTGCTCTCTACCTCCTCTGCTCTCCTCCTCCTCTGCTCTCATCTTCCTCCTCAATTTGATGATAAACTTGGCTTCAGGTGTGTTAGGGAGATAGAAGCGTAAAGGTAGAAGAGGGAAATGGGTTTTAAATGTACCCTAAGTGCATCAAGTATTGAAAATGAGTACTTCGTTTATGGCTCTGCAACAATCTAACATGTCCTCGGACCCTTTTGGTGCCAATAAGATGGAGAGTTGTGTGACAGATCTCTGGTCTTGCAGGCTTTAGGTTGTAACAGAAAGGTGAACTAGATGGTTCTGAATGTTTATTCAAGGTCCATCCACCCACTTCCTCACTTTCAGCCCTCCCATTATGTTCTTAAGCTTCAAGGAAATAAGTGTTTCTGTTCTCTCACCCGATCCACTCCATTCCCCCCATGTACGGTCCAGTGCCAGGTGCTAGCAAGATCAACAGGGAGCAAGGTGTGGGTACTGTTCACTGGGAGCTGCAGGCTTGCTGTGTTTGCTGGTCCCTCTGGAAAGAATGCTGGTGGCTCCCCTACCCTCTCCTCCTCGTGGGAGAGACCCCCATGACCTGTGTTTGCATTTGCCTCTGTGCTTATATAGCCTCTGTATTTACACCTGACCATGCTAGGGCAAATAGGCTTCCCCTAGTTCTTAAGCAATGAGCCAGAGCTGTCCAGTCAACGGTGGTTTGGCAGCATTATGCTGCCTTTAGCCATTTGGGAACCCTATGAAATTGGTCATGGCCCCTTCCAGGATGTGCAGCCTACCAGATTGCACAGTCGTGAGGCAGAAATAGCAGGGCCTCCTCTTGAGCACAGACCCCTCTCCTCCCGCCTTGTTCCTTTGCTGGGGCTGGCAAGCCTCATAGGCAGGGTGGCCCGACGAGCTAGGATGGCCAGCCAATGACAGGTAAGATCCTTCAGGGGGGACGACCTAAGACAGGCGCTTTCTCGAGTAGGACATCCACCAGCTTATTAAACAGAAAAGGAGGAGATGTGGGGCGCACCGCCTGGCCCCGACTGTGCATGCCCTGGAGTTGTGTGACTGTTGCACCGCCTCCGGGGAGAGGGATCCTGGCTAACCCCGCCTGCCTTCGGGGTCCGGAACTGGAAGGCAGCTCTAGGCAGTAACCTGGGGTGGTCCTGCTGGTAGTGACATAGACTCAGGCCGCCCCTTAGGGAGGTCCCATGGCCTTCCACCCTTGACGGACAGCTCCGACCGCCAATCGTAGCCCCTGACTAGGTATGTTACACCCCTCCTCTTCCTGCTGCCATTGCCCATACTTAAGATGGGGTTCGCGCCAATAAACAGAGAGCGGTCTTGAACTCTGCCCAAGTCGACTGACCATCTAACTGTGGCATAAAGGTTGGGTTGGGCTGCGTGCGGGCGACTTGCTGCTTATTACCTATTCTGGGTTCACCCTCGGCTGGGAGGGGCGCGCCTCCTTGCCTCTCCTGCTGGTCAGGAGAGCGCCCGGGGTGCAGGGCCCCCTGCATCTGTCCATCCATCTGTCTGTCTATGTGTCTGTCTCCCTGTCCATCTGTCTGTCCATCTCTTGTGCGTCTGTCTGTCTCCCTGTCTGTCTCTATGTTGTCCTGTCTGTCCATCTGTCTGTGTGTCTGCGCCTCTCTCCGTCTGTGTGTCCGCCCGTCCCTCCTTTTCCGTCTCCCAATCCACATGTCCGTCCCTCTGTCCGCCCCTCCATTCCTCCGACTGGACTGTGTCTCTCTGTCTGGGAGACGCACCCAGCACCACCCAAGGAGGATTCAGCACCCAGCACCACCACCCAAGGAGGACTCAGCACTCAATACCACCACCCAGGAGGCCTCAGCACACAATACCACCACCCAGGAGGACTCAGCACCCAGCACCACCACCCAAGGAGGACTCAGGTCTGTCTGTCTGTCTGTCTGTCTGTGCATGGCACCCGCACCCCCGAGGCCCCAAGGCCTGTCCTCACCGGGGTGCCGCCTTGGCTTCCCCATCCCCGAGAAAGGAGAATGAGATGCCCAGGAGCCAGGAAACCCCCAGGAGAAGCGAGAAAGGGGAAGCAGCATCCACTCCCCGTCCGGAGCCCAGAAACGTCAGGGCCCAGCCGCCCCAAGCTCCCCAGGACACCCACCCGGGGGTCCACACCTGACAGCCCAAACCCCCGGAACCAAGACGGGCACCCTGGCTGCCCCACACCCGACCCGATGTGCCAATGGCCTGCAGTGAGTGTGAAAGCCCCTGGGGCCACCAGGGAGGAGAGGGAGGGGGAAGGAGAGAGGGATGAGATCAAGCACCCATCCCCCACCCACCCAATTATCCACCCACCCACCCATCCATCCACCCACCCATCCACCCACCCACCCATCCATCCACCCACCCATCCACCCACCCACCCATCCATCCACCCTCCCACCCAACCATCCACCCACCCATCTACCCACCCATCATTCATCCACCCACCCATCCACCCATCCACCCACCCATAGATCCACCCACCCATCCACCCCCCTACCGATCAATCCACCCACTCTTCCACCCATCCACCCAATCATCCACCCACCCACCCATCCCCATTGCTCTCTCCACAGTGCTCTCCAGGTCCAGGCCTCCTGCCCTGATCCTCCCCTGGTCTGCAGCCTCCATCTTCCTCCCCCTCCTCCTCCTCCTCGTCCTCATGGCTGAAGCTCATCCGGGTAACTCACCTCCTTTCTGGTTCCTCCATCAGCCCAAGTGAGGATTCGAACACAGTACCCTTGTATGGATGATCCTGACTTCCCACCTTTGTTCCTCATGACCCCCCCAACCCAACCAGAGGCTCCCACACCATCTTCTGGAAGCTTCCCCGCGCCCTCCTGACCCCTGAGACCCCCCCAACCTTGGGCCCTGCGACCCCTGACCCTGTACCTGACCTGGGCCTGACCTTTGACTCCAGGAGCCACAGGCTAAGCTTGCACTGTGTGGCCACAACCACAGAGGCCCGGTGCATCGTTGTGAACCCAAACAAGGGGTCGGTCACACTGCTGGACAGTTGGGGCAATCGAGGCACGACGGAGACACCAGGCCCCCACCCTGGGAGGCCAATGGTGGGGGCTGTGGGGTAAACTGAGGCAGGGGTGGGCTGGCCCACATTCCCTGGTGTTCCGGGGGCTAAGTTGAGGCATGGATGGACGAATGGATCTCCCAGGTGTTCCGGTTTATGTCAAGGCACCGACCCCCCCGCTCTCCAAGGTCCCCGTCGGACAATGTAGCTGCGAATTCTGGGATCTCCTGTGGTACCAGGGAGTCGAGTTTGAGGTTACACTCACTGTGGCCAGGAGGCCCCTGACCAAAGGCCTGGGGTTCACAAACCCGGGTGAGGTCCTGAGGTTCCGGGTAGGGTGGGGGGATCGAGGGTCAGGGGTCACAGGTCATATGTTGAAGGTTCAGGGGTCATTGGGTTGAAAGTTCAGGAATCATGGGGTTGAACTGGTCAGGGGTCATGGGTTGACGGGTCAGGGGACATGGGGTTGAAGGGTCAGGGGTTTTGGGGTTGAAGGATCAGAGGTCGTGGGGTTGAAGGGTCAGGGGTAAGTCTCCCCACAGGCCCTCCACCCTCCACCCCCCCCCGCCATGTCGTTTCCCCAGGCCTTGTGTGTTATGTCTTCGAGGCCCAGGCCCTGAACTGCTCATGGGCACTGGGGCCGCAGGCACCGCGGGGGACACAGTATTCCTTCAGGATCCGGACTCCAGGTGGGGCCACCCCTGCCGGTTTCAATGCCCCCTCCGCACCATTGTCGGTTTCTAATGTTCCCCGCTCATCCCGCCATTGTCAGTTTCTAACGCCTCTCTTTGGCATTGTCAGTTTGTAATGCCACCTCTGTTGGCCATTATCAGTTTCTAATGTCCCCCCCTTCGGCCATTGTGAGTTTCTAATGCCCCACCACTCCCTAGGACCGGCCTGTACCATGAGTGCTGGCCGACATGTGCCAGTCCGGCCTCCAGGTGGGCTGCATCCTCCCCGATCTTGCTGGCCTCTGGGCCCAGACCTACGCCCTGGTCACCGGCTCGAGCCCCACTGGCCCAGTCCACTTCCTGGTCGCCTGGCTCTATGCCCGTGAAATTGGTGAGGGTGGTTTCCAGTACCCCCTGGACCACCCAGGGCAGTTTCAAGTATCCCAGAGACCACCAAGGGCAGTTTAAAGTGTCCCCAAGAACAACGAGGGCGGATTTGTGTCCTCGAGACCACCGAGAGTGGTTTCAAGTATCCCCACGAGCACTTTGGTGCATGGAGGGCAGTTTCAGGTATCCCCAAGACCACCTAGGGCGATTTCAAGGGTTCCCCATGACCCCCAAAAGCAGCTTCAAGTTTTCCCAGGACCATCCAGGGCGGTTTTAAGTGTCCCCGAGACCGCTGAGGGCGGTTTCAAGTGTCCACACGAGCACCTTGGTGGATGGAGGGCGGTTTCCACTGTCCCCATGAGCATCCAGGGCAGTTTTGAGTGTCCCCCAAGACCCACAAGGGCAGTTTCAAGTATCCCTGGCACCACCGAGGGCAGTTTCGAGCCCCCCCACCCCACCCGGTGTCCCTCCATTCATCTGTGGCAGTTTTCAGAACACTTTGACCCCCTGTGAAACGTGAGCATTGCCTGCGGCCCCCGGGGCTTGCAGGTATGGTGGGAGCCACACAGGACCTGGAGGCAGTGGAGCAAGCACGACTTCCGGTACCAGCTGGCCCTGTGCATGGGAGTACTCAGTGCAACACCCGGGAGTACTCGGTCCAGCACTGGCGGGGAGTATTTAGTCCAGCAAAGTTCAGGAGGGGGTGGGGTTCCGGATTGGTGTGGGATGGGAGTACTCAGTCCAGCACCGGGGAGGGATGGGAGTACTCAGTGCAGCACCCGGGAGTACTCAGTCCAGCAACAGGGAGTACTGGTTGTAGCACCCTGGACTACTCAGTCCAGTATTGGTTGGGAGAGGTGGGTTTCAGGATTAGTGTGAAATGGGAGTACTCAGCCCAGCACTGGGGTGTACTCCACACAGCACGTGGGAGTACTAAGCACATCACCCAGAAGTACACGGTCCAGCACCCTGCCCCGCAGTCAGTGCTGACTGAGGCCTGTGCTCTGTTCTTTTAGCATGGTGGCCAGCTGGTCTCCCAGGACTCCCCGGTGAGTGCTCCTGGAACCGCCCCGTGCCTCAGTTTACCCCTGCCCCATGGCGAGTCTCCCCCCACATTGAGGTCTTGGGAGGCTCAGACAACAACTACGCCCTGCCAGGCCTCGAACCCGGGCCTCGCCCGGCCTGTGCATCCGGGCCAGGGAAGCCCGCACCCTGACCTAGGGCTCCTGGAGCAACACGGTGGAGTTTGGGGAGCAGAGGGCGGTTTCAACTGTCCCCAGGGAGGTTTCAGGTGTCCCCAGGAGTAGAGATTCTGGGTTGGGGGTGGTTTCAAGTGTCCCCAGGACCATTTTGGGCCTGTGGGTGGATGGAGGGCGGTTTCAAGTGTTCCCGGGGGAAGGGGTCTGGGGCGATTCGTTTCAAGTGTCTCCAGGGTGGGCAGGGGTCTGTGGTGGGTGGTTTCAAGTGTACCCAGGGCGGTTTCAAGTGTCCCAAGGGTGTTTTCTAGTATCCCAATGGGGAGGGGCTCTTGGGGGGGTGGTTTCAAGTGTAACCAGGACCACCTTGGGCCTGTGGGTGGATGGAGGGCGGTTTCAAGTGTCCCCGGGTTGGAGTGGTTCTGTTGGGGGCGGTTTTAAGCGTAGCCAAGGCAACCCTGAGCCTGTGGGTGGATGGAGGGCGGTTTCAAGTGTCCCCAAGGGGAGGGGGTCTGGGTGAGGGTCAGTTTCAAGTGTCCCATGATGGGGGCAGTTCTTTAGGGGGTGGTTTCAAGTGTCTCCAAGGCAACCCTCGGCGTGTGCATGGATGGAGGGCGGTATCCAGTGTCCCCACGAAAACCTTGGGCCTGTGAGTGGATGTAGGGCAGTTTTGAGTGTCCCCACGGCGGTTTCAAGTGTCCCCGGGGGAATGGGGATCTGGGTGGGGGGGTGGTTTCAAGTGTCCCCAAGACCATTCTGGGCCTGTGGGTGGATAGGTGGCGATTTCAAGTGTCCTCAGAGGCCTCACATGGGGGGGAGCCTTTGCAGGTGGAGTCGTGTGGGGAGGGCTGGGGCAAGGAGCTGAGGGTCACGTGTCCCTCCCTCCCCACTTCATGTGACCCCTCCCCCTCCCATCCCTTCCTCCCTGAGTGTGTGCACACCCACACGGTCGGAGGTTTCAAGGGTCCCCGCCGGGCCAGCCATGCTGCACCTGCTGCTTCGGCAGCACTGGGGTCGCTGGGCCTGGGCTGGGGCTGTCAGAGGTGAGCAGGAATCTGAACCCGGGGCCCCCAGGGTGGGGGGGGGAACGCAACGCATTGTGGGCCATGCGGGAGGCCGGGATTCGAGCCCACATCCACCCGTCCGTCTGTCTGCCCTGCAGGCTCCTGAGCGCATGCGTTCCCTGTGTCAGTGACAAGTTGACTGGTGAAGATGGACAGACGGACGGACGGAGGGACAGAGGGACATGGGGGGCTGGGGGCTTGGGCGGTGACAGACAGACAGCGATGGGAATCGAGACACGGACAGACATGAAGACAGACGGACGGACAGACAGGGAGACAGGGAGATGGACGGACAGATGAACAGACAGACAGACAGACTGGGAGACAGATGGACAGACCTGGAGACAGACAAACAGGCATGGACAAGAGACAGGCAGACAGATGGACAAACAGACATGGAGCCAGACAGACAGGGATACGGACAGACAGACACACAGCAGACAGATGGACAGACAGACAGACAGGGACACAGATGAGCAGGACAGACAGACAGGTGGACAGGGAGACAGACAGACAGAACTGGAGACAGACAGATGACAAAAAGACACAGATGGACGGATGGACAGATGGACATCATGGAGACAGATAGACAAGAGAGGGAGACGGACAGACAGATGAGCACACAGTGAGTCACACAGGGAGACAGACAGTCATGGACAGATGGACCTGGAGACAGACGGACAAACACACTGAGCAGATGGTCAGACAGACAGACGGAGAAACAGGGAGACAGACAGATGGACGGATGGATGGACAGATGGACAGATGAGCAGACGGGCAGACAGACCTGGAGACAGACAGACACATGGACAAATGGATGGACGGACAGACACAGAGGGAGACAGACGGACAGACAAAGAGATGGGCGGATGGACACACGGACAGCTGGACAGCCGTGCACCTCCCCCTGTCCTCCGCTGGGAGGAGGAGGAGGAGGAGGAGGAGAAGGAGGAGGAGGAGGAGGAGGAGGAGGAGGAGGAGCCATGGCCCGTGGTGGAGCTGAGCCTGCAGCCTGGGCCCTGATCATGGCGCCGCCCGGGTCACCCCAGCCTCCCCCCCGCATGCACACACGTACCCAGGGTTAGGGTACTGAGTCCTCCTGCGTGGGTGCTGGGTGCTCAGTCCTCCCCCGGCATCTCCACACAAGATGCTGGGTGCTCAGTCCCCCCTGGCGTCTCCACACAAGGTGCTGGGTGCTCAGTCTTCCTTTGTTAGTGCTGGGTGCTCAGTCCTCCCCCGGTGTCTGCATACGAGGTGCTGGGTGCTCAGTCCTCCCGTGCCTCCACACAAAGTGCTGGGTGCTCAGTCTTCTCATGTGGGTGCTGGGCAGTTAGTCCTGTGTCCCACACGAGGGCCTGGGTGCTCAGTCCTCCTCCCATGAATCCACAGGAGGCGCTGGGCGCTCAGTTCTCCTCCCGTTCCTCCACACGAGGTGCTGGGTGCTCAGTCCTCCTGTGTGTGTGCTAGGCGCTCAGTCCTCCTCCTGTGCCTCCGCGAGGGGTGCTGGGTGCTTGGAATATTAGTACATGTTTTTGGAATAATTAGTACATGTTTAGGCTAGTCAAAGCCGAAGTCATAATAGCCCAATAGCTATGCCCTTATGGACACTTAAGATGATGCTAAGTGAAATGAGCTCCATGTTATGGAAACAAGTGGTATATCATTATTGTAATTATTTTCAACATGCGATATGAATCCGTACCCTTTTTATTTTCTCTCGTATTCCCTTCCTGTGGTTTTACCCCCACTATCACTGTAACTCATCTGAGTACCCTGGATACTGTATATACGTGTATTAGAGCTAGGGAAGAGAAAGTAAATATCAAAATCAATAGACAAAGGATAAAAATACAAACAACTCCAAACACAATACTCACAAAACCATTTGGTGTAAACCAACCATACAACTCGTGGGTGGAAGGGGAAGCAGGAGGGAAGAGGTAGGCATGTGGAGGGGAGGAGGAGTTAACATGTTGGACAAGAAATGTACTCACTGCATTATATATGAAATTGTAACCCCTCTGTACTTCACTTTGACAATAAAGGAGAAAAAAGACAATAAATATTTTTGAAAGATTCTGAAACACCTAACATTTTTTAGAGTTATGACATATAATGCTTAAGATTCTCATGTTAAAAACTAACATTTAGAATCAACACTCTCTTTCTCTGGCAATAGGAAAACTACCAACACATACACTGTTTGTGAATAAAGGTAAACATTTCCCTCAAAGAACTGCTAATCACCATACATTTCCTTTCTTCATTCCTGTTATTTACTTCAGCCATTCTCTGGCCATAATCTGAGTGAAACCAGCCAAAAGGTACAGACACTGAGGCAGGTAGGGCTGGGAGGAGGAGGAGGAGGAGGAGGAGGAGGAGGAGGAGGAGGAGGAGGAGGAGGAGGAGGAGGAGGAGGAGGAGGAGGAGGAGGAGGAGGAGGCGGAGCCATGGCCCGTGGTGGAGCTGAGCCTGCAGCCTGGGCCCTGATCATGGCGCCGCCCGGGTCACCCCAGCCCCCCCCCCCGCATGCACACACGTACCCAGGGTTAGGGTACTGAGTCCTCCTGCGTGGGTGCTGGGTGCTCAGTCCTCCCCCGGCATCTCCACACAAGATGCTGGGTGCTCAGTCCCCCCTGGCGTCTCCACACAAGGTGCTGGGTGCTCAGTCTTCCTTTGTTAGTGCTGGGTGCTCAGTCCTCCCCCGGTGTCTGCATATGAGATGCTGGGTGCTCAGTCCTCCCGTGCCTCCACACAAAGTGCTGGGTGCTCAGTCTTCTCATGTGGGTGCTGGGCAGTTAGTCCTGTGTCCCACACGAGGGCCTGCGTGCTCAGTCCTCCTCCCATGAATCCACAGGAGGCGCTGGGCGCTCAGTTCTCCTCCCGTTCCTCCACACGAGGTGCTGGGTGCTCAGTCCTCCTGTGTGTGTGCTAGGCGCTCAGTCCTCCTCCCGTGCCTCCGTGAGGGGTGCTGGGTGCTTGGTCACTCTCTGGGCCGCAGGGCCTGGCTCACTGTCTGTCGCTTCGGCTGCCCACAGGGGAAGGGAGAGACGGACAGACGGGTGGACACAGAGACAGGGAGGGAGACACACAGACAGGAACAGGCACTAACACAGACAGACAGACAGACGGGGTGACACAGACTGAGACAAACAGACAGACAGACGGTTAGACCGGCTGTGGGACAGTCAGGCAGCTAGAGAGACACAGACAGATGGACAGGGAGATAGACAGACAGGGAGACAGACAGACAGACAGACAAGGAGACAGTCGGATGGACGGACAGATGGAAAGACAGACAGGGAGACGGACAAATGGACAGACAGACATAGATGGATGGATGGACAGGGAGACTGACAGACGGACAGATGGACAGACAGATGGACGAAAAGACACAGATGGAAAGACAGAGACACAGACAGACGAACAGGGAGGACAGATGGACAAATAGGGAGACAGGGAGAGAGAGACAGATGGACAGACAGACGGACAGACAGACAGACGGACACTCAGACGGACACACAAGCAGTGTGACAGACACATAGACAGTCGGACGGCAGACAGACGGATGGACAGACAGACGGACAGATGGACGAACAGGGAGACAGATGGACAGACAGACATGCAGCGAGAGACAGATGGACAGACAGATGGGCAGACAGACAGACAGACAAGGAGACAGACAGATGGACGGACAGACAGGGACCAATGAACGTAGACAGATGGACGGACGCACAGAGCGACAGGCGCACAGGGTCCCAGGCCTGGGGACAGACAGACGGACAGACGGATGGGCAGGGAAACCGAGGCAGACAGACAGATGGGTGGACACAGGGACAACTGAGAGAGAGACGGACAGACGGACACACGGACAGGCAAGGGGCCTAGGGGAGGGCGGGGAGGAGGGGGACTGGGGCTCGAATCCCGGCCCGGCACCCAGCCACCCGGCACCCAGCTACTCAGCACCCAGCACCCATTACCCAGCCACCCAGGTGCTCAGCCCTCAGCACCCAGGTACTCAGCACCCCAACCCCCAGTACCCAGCCAGCACTCACCTACTCAGAACCCAGTACTGAGCACCCAGGTACTCAACCCTCAGTGCCCTCAGCACCCAGCGAACCAGTACCCAGCACCCAGCCACCCACTACCCAGCTACCCAGCAACCAGACACCCACACAGCTACCCAGCTACCAAGTACCCAGCCACCCAGCACCTAACCCCCCAGCACCCAGTACCAACACCCAGCCAATCAGCATCCAGTCCCCAGCTACTCAGCACCCAGCCACCCAGCACCCAGTACCCAGCATCACAGCCAGCCAGTACCCAGCTACCCAGTACCCAGCACCCAGCCACCCAGCACCCAGCTACTCAGCACCCAGATGCCAGCCTTCAGCATGCAGCTACTCAGCACCTAGCCCCCATTACCCATCATGCAACTACTAAGCACCCAACCAGTACCCAGCACCCAGCGACTCAGTACCTAGCCACCCAGCACCCAGTCCCCAGCACCCAGCTATTCACCACCCAGGTACCCAGCACCAAGTACCCAGCAACCCAGCACTCAGCTACTCAGCATCCAGTATCCAGTTATTTGGACCTCAGCATCCAGCTAGTCAGCACCCAGCCACCCAGCTACTCAACCCAGTACCTAGCACCCAGCCGCCAACCACCCAGCACCCAGTACCTAGTACCTAGCCAATCAGCATCCAGTACCCAGCTACTCAGCACCCAGCCACTCAGCTACCCAGCTACTCAGCACCTAATCCAGCACCTAGTACCCAGCCAACCAGTACCCAGCACCAGGACACAACCACTCAGCACCCATCACCCAGTACCCAGCACCCAGCCAACCAGCCCCCAGCACCCAGCTACTCAGCACCCAGACACCCAGCACCCAGTACCCAGCTACCCAGCACCCAGTACCCAGCTACTCAGCACCCAGCCACCCAGCTACCCAGCTATCCAGCACCTAATCCAGCACCTAGTACCCAGCCACCCAGCACCAGGACACAACCACTCAGCACCCATCACCCAGTACGCAGCACCCAGCCAACCAGCCCCCAGCACCCAGCTACTCAGCACCCAGACACCCAGCACCCAGTACCTAGCTACCCAGCACCCAGTACCCAGCCACCCAGCTAGCCAGCACCCAGTACCCAGCTACTGAGCACCCAGTTCCCAGAACCCTGCTACTCAGACCCCAGGCACCTAGTACCTAGCACCCAGCACCCATCTAACCAGTACCCAGCACCCAACTACTCAGACTACACCATCCAGCTACTCAACACCCAGCTACCAAGCACCCAGTCACCCAGCACCCAACCACCCAGCACCCAGTACCTAGCACCCAGACACCCAGTAACCAGCCCCTAGCCACCCAGCACCCAGTACCCAGCACCCAGCTACCTAGTATTTAGCACTCAGCACCCAGAACCCCCAGCTTGCAAATTGCACACCCGTGTATCATTTTACCCTGTTTTGACTCCACTGCCTCTGTCCCGCCTGTCCGCTCTGCCCCACCCAGCCCCCCATCCATCGCCCGTCCTGCCCTGGCCTGAGCCTTCCAGTGCCCCAAGCAGAAACAACAGGAAACCGCCAGGGTGGGGCGGGGCTGGCCAAGGAAAGCAAAGATTTATCATTTCAACTTCACATCTGAGTAGTTCATTAAGAATGGGTAGCCATTTGACAGGCAGATACCAATGGGGAAGATTCCAGGAAGAAGAGACAGAGACAGGAACACAGGAAGAGAACAACTCTCTAGAAACCAGGAATTCCTGCTGCTGAATGCCATAAGCATTGGGAAAATTAAAAAGAAGCTGGGGTCAATTTGGGCTCCTTCCATAAGGCAGTGGAGAAGAGGTATTTAAGCATAAGACATACATTTTAGAAGTGTCCCAATGTACAGGGTGCTGGTGGCTCATGCCTGTCTGTCATCCTAGCTACTCAGAAGGCTGACCTTTGAGGATCATGGTTGAATGCCAGTGAAGACAAGAATGTCTGTTAAAGAGTCTCATCTCCAATTAACTACAAAAAAAAACAAAAACAAAAACCTGGAAGAGGCACTGTGGCTCAAAGAGACAGAGGACTAGCCTTGAAAGGAAAGGAAGAAGGGCTGGGAATATGGCCTAGTGGTAGAGTGCTTGCCTTGTATACATGAAGCCATGGGTTCAATTCCTCACCACCACATATAGCAAAAAGCAAGAAGTGGAGCAATGGCTCAAGTGGTAGTGTACTAGCCTTGAGCAAAACAAAAAAAAAAGCCTGCGACAGTGCTCAGGACCTGAGTCCAGGACTGGCAATGAAGGAAGGAAGGAAGGAAGGAAGGAAGGAAGGAAGGAAGGAAGGAAGGAAGGAAGGGAGAAAAGAAAGAGAGGAAGAAAGAAAGAGAGAAAGGAAGATAGTGAGTGAACTCAGGGTCAGCACCTGCGTTCATGCCCCACAAACAATAACAACAACAAAGAATCCACAAAATGCTAGTTTTCCAATAAAAGATTAAAAATTTGTTAGAAATATGTTGCTAACTTATTAAAAAAAGACCCTAACACTTCAATTTTTAAATTTAGCTCAAATGAGCAAAGCATCAGGCAGATCTTCATATGGTCCTATTTAAAAGTATCACATTGGCACTGAACTACATTGAGCTCCTACATCATCATCAGTATAGAGAAAATGAGTCTAACCTTACATTTCTTGTTTTTCAGAAAATGGAAAATGCTGAACTCTCATATAATTATTACTTCTAAATAGGCATAATTAGTTGGTTGAGAGCAATCATGATAGACCTAGTAGTTTTCAATGTTATCAAAAGTTCTAAAGGCCATCTTTGATCAGCAATCTTATTTTAGAATAATCCTCACAGCTACCATGTGCCAGCAAAAAACTCAGCCTTATAATTAGAAAGACACCATCACCTCCACTTGGAGTAGCCAGCAGCCTCTCAATGTGTTTTCCTTTTTTTTAAAAAAAATATATATAATTACTTATTTATTGTCAAAGTGATATACAGAGGGGTCACAGATCCATACATTAAGCCATGTTTTCTTATACGCAAATTATGATTTCAATACATACCCGATCTAATATTCAGGATGTTTTAGGAATGAAATGAGATAATTAATGTAAGATCAATTACCAACAATTTTTAGAAAGCCGAGCTGTATGAAAGCTCACACCTCATTGTTGGATCCTCAGAATTCATAGCATCTAGGACCATGCAACTCATTGTGTTTTACATCACACTTCTTCATATACATATGGGACCATCATATTATATTTCATTGTCCTTTCAAGGGTTCTACTCATTTATTTTTTTAAAGAAAATCTCAATACCAAAATGTGCACTCTAGTTCTCTAATTCTCTAAGAATAATGTAGTTTGCTGCATACAAACTACTGTCATTATGTATTTCTAAGCCATGTACATTGAACATAACAAAATGTGTTAAAATTAAAACACATGATTTAGCCAGGCACCTGGGGCTCATACCGGTAAACCTGGATACTCAGCAAGCTGAGATGCAGAGGGTCAGGGTTTAAAGCCAGCCCATTCAGTAAAGTCCAAAAGACTCCATCTCCAATTAACCAGTGAAATGCTGGGCTAGATGTGTAAGTGGCAGAATACCAGCTGAGTGGGCATACATGCCAGGATGAAGCCTTGAATTCAAACCTTGTTACTACAGGTGGTGGGAGAGGAGAGGAGAGAAAAGGGGAGGACAGGGGAGAGGAGTGGAGGGGAGGAGAGGGGAAGGGAGGGGAGGACAGGAGAGGAGAGGAGAGGAGAGAGAGCACAATACATGGTTTAATAAGATTCTAATAGTTCAATACCTATTTTTGTAGCTTTAGACTGGTTTACAGAAGGAAAAGATATTTCACAAGTGAATGAACGATTATGGAAAGCAAATTGCTGTCTTCCACATAATAAACACATAAACAATCTTCCAAGTAATGTTTTACATCTACATAACTGATTAACTAGAAAATATGCCAAAATACTTGAATTAGGAAAAGCAGTTCATCACTTAAAATATTGTAATTTATCTTTACAATCAGTTTGTAAAAACAACAACAACAAAAACAAAAAAGTCGCTGCTAAGTGCCAGTGGCTCTCACCTGTAATCCTAACTTCTCAGAAGCTTATGAGCTGAGACTCACAGCTCAAATCCATCCAGGCAGGAAAGTCTATGAGACTCATCTCCAAATAACTACCAAAAAAAGCTGGAAGTGGACCTGTGGTTCAAATGATAGTCTGCTAGCCTTCAGCACAAGAACAGCACCCAAGCCCTGAGTTCAAGCCTCAGGACTGGCATAATGAACAATCATAAATAGACCCAACATATTCGACTAGCAATGTGGCTTAGCGGCAGAGTGCTCACCTAGCATGCATGAAGCCCTGGGTTCCATTCCTCCCCACCACATAAACAGAAAAAGGTGGAAGTAGTGCTGTGTGTGTGTGTGAATAAAAGCAGCTCAGGGACAGTGCTCAAGCCCTGAGTTCAAGCCTCAGAACTGGCAAAATAAAAACAACATTAAATTAAGTATATAACCCTCCTGGTAATACTAATGAGAAATCATTAGTCCAAGGCCCAGGACTGGCCAAAAAAAAAAAAAAGAACCTAAATGCTTACATACAGTACTTAGAAATTTTCTAAGCACTATCTGCTGTGTATCTGTTTTCTAATACAGTACAGTAATATGGTAATACTATCATGACATTATAGCTGATTAATATACTCTATGAAGTTTTTAGTAAGTGCCACCACAGTAACAGCAGCTAACTGAGTATTACCACAAGTAATTGAGACCATGAGTGACAGGTGGTGGAACTTCTCTTTGTGTTTAAAAAACAAAATGAGTTTTCACACAAAAGGAGAAGGGACGGACTCACGGGAGGGGCCCAGAGAAGGTGATATCTACCAACTTTTTCGAAGTGACTATGTAAGGAATTAAAAACATAGTCCTCTACTTTGAGAATTGTACTCAAGTGAAAAGTCCCTTCTGGTGGCCACCCATCTTGAAAGTGAGCCACTCAGAAGAGCAGAGAGTCACCCACTTTCGTTTCTTGATCTCTACACTATTATTATGAGTAACTTCCTTCCAGTGGGCTAAAGTCAAGTCCACGGGAGTGGAAGGGACGTTGCCCATGCCTATCAGTCTCGTCAGTTGTGCAGTCCACAAAATAACAAGAGGTAAAACAATTCCAATAAAACAGAAGAAACAATACACACAGGCCTGATATTTAAAAGACTTACAAAATGGAGATCTCCTAAGCTGATCCGCTGGCTCCTGTGAAGAAGCAAAAGTAGCAGACCCAAGATCAAGGTGGGCAGGTTGAGCCTCCGTTAGGAGGCCCTCCTGGTCAGTTCCTGCCAAAAAGCGAACTGACTTGCACCATACAAGAAAGGCGAGGTTGGACGATCACGATGGGCACCCCACCACCTTGGGACCAAGAGAAGGAAGAAGAGGCAAGGGATTCTGGCACACAGGCCTGCCCCGCTCTCTGCTTGCAGCTCCATGCTTCTTGGTGTAGACCTGAGCGGTAATGAATGCCTTCCCAGGTTGGGGCACTACTGGGGGCCTAATCCTGTGGTCCTGTTGCATTCCCATTTCTCCCTTGATTTCTTTCCCCCAAAGTTTGTTGCTACCCAGGTCACCCAAGCTGCATGGTTGAGGGAACGGGATACTGGTGAGGAAAGCAGCGGGAGGCACAAGTGCCAATGGACTGGCCAGTAAGCAGCGCTGGGCTCCTTAGCCACGCCCACCACAAGAATATCACCCTTGACTTGAGCAAGTAGGACAGTCCCCGGAAACCCTTTAGCACCTTCCAAGCCACTGTGTACTGGGTGCGCTCGAATGTGCATATGTGTGCCCGTGCTTGCTTACATGCGTGTGTGTTTGTTCCTGATGCTGTACATGGGTGTGCTTACTAAGCCAAAGTCTGTGTATGTGTAAATAGGTATGTGGATGTAGATCCAGGAGGACACGGCACAGTGTGTTATGAGTGAGCATGTGGAGGTGGCGGGAAGGGAGAAAGAGAAAGAGAGAGAGAGAGTCATCTCGCCTATGAGGAATTCTTTGTTCATGTGCGGTTGTATGAGTGTGTCATGTATGAGGTTGGACATAGGGAGTTCCAATTGTGTGCATGTTTACTTGCTTATTTGAAGTTCCCAGACACCAATCATTTGGCAAAGTCTCCCCTTTTGTGCTGTCCTCTGCACAAAGGTCTCCGGACTTGAGGCCCGGGATACCTAGCTGCCTTTGCTCTTGGAGATCTGCATGACAGTGACAATGACGCCTATGAATACTGTTGCTGGGTGCTAGTGTGCCTTGGTCGAGGCAGGGAAGGGTCAGATATCACTTTCCCTAGTGTCTTAGCAGAGCTTCCTGCAGGAGCCTTAAACATATGGCTGTGAGCCACGGGCACCAGGATGGCCAGCTCCTGCCTCTAGCCAGTATAATCCTTGGCTGCTCAATAGCAGGAAGTAGCAGGCAGGGATCTGGGCCAGAGAGGCCAAGGCAAGCGGGAAGACAGGAGTTAAGCAGACACTAGCGCAGAAAGGAGATGCCCAGATTCGCTGACCTGCTAATCTTGTATCTCCCTTATGCTCTGAGCAAGAGAGATGAGGTTGATTGTGAGAGAGGTGGCGGATCCATACACCAGCCACTTCCAGGACTGGCAAGGGCAGAGGCGGTGGGGAGCTGTGTCACACGGGTTCAACCAGGATGTGGGAAGATGGAGCAGGAGGGGAGGTGGAAAGTGTATTTGCCTAGGACCCTGGCCCAAGCCGTTCCCAGCAGAATGGTCAGGGGAGGGATGTGCGGCTCTACACATCCTGTGCATCCCCGAAGGCCTGTGAGAACTAGTGAGAACTTACAGCAAACCCCCAAGGGGCCCTGTGCCCTTTTTGCTATGGCAACTCCAGTTGGAACACTGGCTCAAGTCAGCAGGAGGCGCCTACTACCTGGCCATGTCACAGAGCTCCAAACCATATGGGCACTGCCCAGAGGCTTCCCAGCACCCCAGGTGCAAATGCACTGTTAGTGAGGCATCAGGAGGCCCTGCTGGCCTGTGAGCACCAACTGCCTACCTCTAAGCAGCCTCACTAGCCCTCCCTTAAGGCTGTTCCTGTTGGAATGCAAATGAAAGCACACATCAACAAAGTGGGCAAGGAATGGAGAAACAAAACATCCGGCCACCCCCTGGAGGCTTTTCTGCATAGTGGGTCGCATATGTGCAGTCCTTCCTGCTCAGAAAAACACAGGGCTGCTGCCTAGCAAGCCAGGCAAGGTCTTCAGGTGGTCTTGGCCAAGGGGGCAGAGGCCGTTTCCAGACCAATCGGATGTCAGTCATAAAACCAGAAGGCAGGAAAGGAGTGCCGCTTCCCTCCTACCTTTGTCACAATCCTCCTGTGCACAGAAAAGGAGCAGAGGGGCTTGGGCACAGAGCAGGCAGACAACAGATTAGATAAATGGGGATTGGTGTTCACCAGAGGACTGAGAGATCCCAGGTGTGCAGAGGGTGAGAGCAGAGGGAGATTTGGAGAAGATAAGAAGGGCTAGGCCAGGGTGAGGCAGTTGTAATTTCCCCAGAAGAAGTGAAGAGGTACATGGGGAGGTGTGCAGCCTGTGAACCTCAAGAGGAGGAGGGGGAAATTGGGAAGCAGAGGCAGAGGCAAAGAGGCAGTGATGCAGAGGCATGTGTGAGTTGAAAGCAGTCCAGAGCAGCAAGGCAGGGACAGGAGGGCTAGGAGAGAGAACTCGGAGGGAGTTATCAGCAAAGGAGGTATGTGTGCAGGGGACAAGCCTCAGGAACTCAGCTGCAGATGGCAGGTGGTGGCTAGGAAGGCCAGGTTGGGCGCCCCACCACCCTGGGACCAAGTAGAAGGGAGAAGAGGCAAGGGATTCTGGGGCACAGGCCTGCCCCATTCTCTGCGTGCAGCGCTGTGCTTTAGGGTGTAGACCTGAGGGGTAACGAATGCCATCCTTGGTTGGGGCACTACTGGGGCGTAATCATGTGGTCCTGTTACATTGACATTTCTGCCTTGATTGCTTTCCCGAAGAGTTTGTTGCTACCCAGGTCTCCGAAGCTGCATGGTTCAGGGAATGGGAGACTGGTGAGGACAGCAGGGGGAGTCCCAAGTGCCAATGGACTGGCCAGTAAGCAGCGCTGGGCTCCTTAGCCACGCCCACCACAAGAACAACACCCTGGACTTGAGCAAGTAGGACACAGTCCTCGAAAACCCCTTAGCACCTTCCAAGCCACTGTGTACTGGGTGCGCTCACGTGTGCGTGTGTGTGCCCCTGCTTGCCTACATGCGTGTGTTCCTGATGCTGTACAAGAGTGTGCTTCCTAAGCCTATGTCTGCATATGTGCAAATAGGTATGTGGATGTAGATCCAGGAGGACCCGGCACAGTGTGTTATAGTGAGCATGTGGGGGTGGCGGGGAGGAAGAGAGAGAGAGAGAGAGAGAGAGTCGGCTCGCCTGTGAGGAATTTTTTGTTCATGTGCGGTTGCATGAGTGTGTCAGGTATGAGGTTGGACAGAGGGAGTTCAAAGTGTTTACACGTTACTTGTTTTTTGAAGTTCCCGGAAACCAGTCATATGGCGAAGGCTCCCCTCTTGTGCTGTCCTCTACACAAAGGTCTCCGTACTTGATGCCAAGCTGCCTCTGCTCTTGGTGATCTGCATGACAGTGATGATGCTGCCTATGAATATCATTGCTGGGTGCTAGTGTGCCTTGGTCACGGCAGGGAAGGGTCAGATATCCCTTTCCCTGGTGTCTTAGCAGAGCTTCCTGAAGGAGCCTAAAACATATGGCTGTGAGCCACGGGCACCAGGATTGCCAGCTCCTGCCAATAGCCAGTATAATCCTTGGCTGACCAATAGCAGGAAGTAGCAGGCAGTGATCTGGGCGAGAGAGGCCAAGGCAAGAGGGCAGACAAGAGGTAAGTGGAAACCTGCCCAGGGAGGAAATGCCCGGATCCGCTGACCTGTTTTTCTTGTATCTCCCTTGTGCTGTCAGGAAGACAGATGACATGGAGGGCGAGAGAGGTGGCAGATCCAGACACTGGCCGCTTCCAAGTCTGGCAAGGGCTGAGGCGGTGGGCAAGCTCTCCCACACGGGTTCAGCCAGGATGTGGGAGGATGGAGCAGGAGGGGAGGTGGAAATTATATTTACCTAGAAACATGGCCCAAGCCAGCCCCAGCAGAATGGCCATGGGAGGGATTTGTGGCTCCAGAGGTCCTGTGAACATCAACTATGACACTGTAACACAAGGGCTGGAGGAAGACTGACAGGATGACTTGCATTGTGCAGGTGTTTCTACCAGAAGAAAGAAGGCATTGTAGCAGGCAGGGTCAAGGCTAAGGCTACAGAATGAAAGTCATGTTTTCTGGCCCATGGGGAACTGAAGTGTGCAAACGCTGGGCTGACAGCTACCATTTTATAACAGATGATCTGCTAATTGCATTTTATTAAATACTAAAAAAAGTTGGATGAGTAAAAGCATAAATAATACTCGAAATGAGTACTAACTATGATAAGGGCATCCAAAGTCACAGGAAAACTTTCTTTAAGCACAAAAATGGATTCCACGACAGCATTTATTTCAAAATTTCTGTCTTCTCAGAATTAATGTTTTAAACAATGATTCGTATAACTATCAATATTCCAATGGTCTTCAAGTTAATGCATACAAACATCAAATTTTGTAAGGTTTACAAAGATATGAAATCCAAATTATAAGGTGATATAACTGTGGTAGATATGGAGAACTGCAAATTCTAGCAATAAGCAAATAAAGTAAAGGTAAACTCTGGAGACTAAGTTGTTTTTATTTACATAAGGAGTTTTTGACTAGTAAATACCCAATCAATGTAAGAAGAAAAGGTATTCTCATCAGTGATAGTTGAATACTATCCTATCTCAAAACATTCTGGCTTTCTCTGAAATGGTTTTGAGAGGAGTCACTGTTTGGATTTTCCTTCTAAGTGTATAATGATTTAGCTCTAATGATACAAATGACTTAATTTAACATAATTCTGAGTGCATACTTGACTAACAAATCTTAAGATTTTAGATATATTTTAGGATTAAAGTGATTCCCAATTCAATGTTTCTATCGGACTGAAACTACCGTGCTATCTCCTCATTTCTTCTGAGTAGACACTATTAAACTTCTCCATGAGTTTACATATTTTTTACAAACTTATTAAATCATCAGGGACTCTGTCTTATGGTGTAGGAAGGACAGAAACACAAAACCAAAATGAAGCCAAACCTTCAAGAAGTTGACACAAAAAGTACACAAAAGTCAGCCCTGGAAATAAGGGCAGAATAAGGGAAATAAGGGCTATCATTAGAAAGTAACCTAAAGGTTCAGGGGAAGAAGAAATTAATTTTGGACAGGAAGACCAGTATCTGAACTGGCCTCCAAGAGGCCTGAAGTTAGAAGGCTGTTTGCGTGTTCCATACTAGCGGGAACAAATCACAGAGGGGAAAAAAAGAAAAGAACAGAGGGAAATCTGGGAATATGGAAAGGAGCTCCATTGTGAAAGGCTTTTAGTATCAGACCAGGAAGGACTAAAGGAAAAGCAGTCAATTCAGGTTTTTAAGAAGAAAAAAAATGCAATCAAAACCAGCTCAAAAGTAAGAGTTCTCCTCACTGTTCCTCAATAATCAGCTCTTGTCTGTTGAAAACAAAAAGTAGTGTGCCTATGGTCCATACCTGTAATGAACCTACTCAGAATGCTGAGATCTGCAGATCACAATTTGAAGCCAGCCTGGGCAGAAAAGCCCATGAGACTCACGTCTAATTAATCATCAGAAAGCAAAAGGGGAGCTGGGGCTCCAATGGCACAGCGCTGGACTTGAACAAAAAAGCTCAGCTATAGTGCCCAGGCCCTAGTTCAAACCTCAAGAGCACACACACACACACACACTCACACACACACACACACACACACACACACACACACACACACACACACACACCAGCTCAGAGATTACTAGACATAATAGCCTAAAAGTTGTCATTTGAGCCTAAATAAAGCTATATACAATGCTGATTGGGAATAACTACAAGGCCTTTAGAAGTAACAAATGCCATTTGTAAGGAAATGGAAGGACTTGGAAAAAATTATACTAAATGAAGTGAGACAGACCCAAAGAAACATGAACACTATGGTCTCCCTTATTGGGAATAATTAGTACAGGTTTAGGCAAGTCATAGCAGAGCATCACAAGGCCCAATTGCTATACCCTTATGAACACATAAGATGATGCTAAGTGAAATGAACTCCATGTTATGGAGACAATTGTTATATCACAGTTGTAACTACTTTCAATGTCCCATGTGTATCTGTAGCTTCTACTATTGATGATGTTCTTGTATCACCTTCCTGTGGTTGTACCTACACTATCTCTGTAATTTATCTGAGTATATTGGAAACCGTGTATACTGGTATTGGAACTAGGAAATTGAAAGGGAATACCAAAATTGAGAGACACAGGGTAAAAAAAGACAAACAAATACAAAAGCAATACGTGCAAAAATGTTTGGTGTAAGTGAACTGAACAACTCAGGGGGGGAAAGGGTAAGGGGGAGAGTGGAGTGGGGTTTGAGGAACAAGGTAACAAACAGTACAACAAATGTATCCAATGCCTAATGTATGAAACTGTAACCTCTGTACATCAGTTTAATAATAAAAATTTGAAAAAAAAGAAAAAAAGAAAGGAATTACGTCACAAGGATAGTAAAAAAATATAAGTAACAAATGTAAGACTTATAGAAAAGCATGAACTGGATGACAGCAAGACAGAAAATAAAACAGTAGGCGGCTATCAGGAGGAATAGAATGAGCCAATAGATTCAGTCTTGGAGGTACGATGTAGAAGGTGACACTAACACATTTTATTTGGGATGACCACCCTGTAACTACAACTCAAAACCCCAGAGGTGAAAGTCAACACAGAAGTTTCTTCCAAACAGAGGACAACGTCAATATCAAGACATTAAAAAAAGAGAGAGAAAGAGAGAGAGAGAGATCCAGTAAAATTCATGGGGGCTGTTCTTGCCAGCCCAAGGAAGAAAGGATTCTGAGGGGAAGAGACCAGCGAAAAAGAAGACAATCAAGAAAAATGTCATAAAAGAGAATGTAAGTTTGAGCAAGGAAGAACACTCAGAGAGACAAATGCTAGAGAGAGGGGAAACACCTGAGAAAGCACTTACGGTCTTCCTGTCAAAATCATCTTCCCCTTTCACACATCCTACAGAATTGTTAAAACGATGACTGGTCTAGTCCTTGGCTAAGGTAGTTTGAAGTTTTTTAACCTATACCAACCTTGGTCTATTGATGACATGGGTCATGAATATCTGGGTCCTACGTGAAGGTTAAAATCTCATTGCTACCCAGGCTGTAAGCATGTAATCTATAATGGCACTGGACTCGGCTCTCCACTCCACTTCCCTCCATGGATACAGCACTTCAGAACTATTTGACACAAATTACCTATCTTCAGAACTGGCTTGAAACTAAGCTTCCATCCATCTCTACCCGTTTAATACAATCAAGCCAAGCCACTGCACAAATTGCCTCCCAGCAGCCCCTCCTCTCCTTTCATTCCCTGCACGGGATCATCTGTTGGTCAGACATCAATCCTACTCTCTGGTGAACAGCTGACTCTGTTAGGGGTCGGTAGAAGGACCACCCAGCAGCTGCACCATGTTTTAGAGACAAAGCATGGTGGCCAATGTTTATGAGAATTGGAATACGGGGAAGCAAAGCAGTTAAAGCCCTTGGTAAGTGAAGAAACATTGTGCAAGTTAGCTCTTGGGAAAATGTTCTCCAGTGACTTCTCTGACATCATTCACAAGGCAGACAAGCAGGCAGTAACAGTCAACTTGCAGATTATGCACTTAATCCTCATACATTTATTTTTATTTTTTTATTTTTTTTTTTGGCCAGTCCTGGGCCTTGGACTCAGGGCCTGAGCACTGTCCCTGGCTTCTTCCCGCTCAAGGCTAGCACTCTGCCACTTGAGCCACAGCACCGCATCTGGCCGTTTTCTGCATATGTGGTGCTGGGGAATCGAACCTAGGGCCTTCTGTATCCGAGGCAGGCACTCATGCCACTAGGCTGTAGCCCCAGCCCCCCTCATGCATTTATTGACACTCTACTTGGTGTGAGACATTGTGTAAAGACTAGATCATTTACCCACTTTAATTCATAGGCATGACTGAAACCCTCAAAGACTCTCTTGTTCAAATCTAGTTTGGCTTTAAGATCAGAGATCAAATGCCAGCACCTCCAGACAGATATCCATGAACCTTTCTTAGGCAACAGTAACAACTCTTTTCTCCCAAGTCTCATAGAATGCTGTTCATGGACTTCTTTTATGAAACACAATGATCCTCATACATTGTAATTCTTTACATGTGCTCTCTCCTAATAAACTTTCTCTCTATATATGCACATATACATATGTGTCTATATATATGTGTGTATACATATGTGTATATATATGTATATATACATACGAATATATGCATATATATAACTGAAATCCAAGATTCATGTTGTTATAATACCCCATTATCTTCCCACATCCCAAAGCATAATGCATCTCCTTTGATAATGAGTGCGTTCATGAGCTAGACTTTGTCCACCAAAGGCTCGATACATATTAGAAGTTTGATTATATAAAGGCAATAATCTTATTCTCTGCAATTAAAAGTCAATCTTAACATCTAAAAATAGGGAAAATAAAACTGTAAATAAGTGCAACATAGCAAATTATCCTAATTCCAATGCTAACACTTTATGTGGTACAATTTGATCAAGATGAGATTCAACTTCACCTTTCATCTTTCTATCTAATAGAGTTTTCTAAAAAGAAACAAATACATTAAATTACAAAAATTTATAACTTAAGTGTTTCAAGTGACCTGTTTTGAAATACTTTAGTATATGAATTATTCTTAAATCTTACGGGTTCATTAAAATGGCTCCAATGAGTATCCGATTCTCATCTATCAACAAAGTTATTTGTGAGCAAGGAAACTGGGTTACTGTGTGTTTTTGATAGTTTGGAATAGCTAAAATTCACATACCTTTCTAATTTACCATCATTTGGTTCAAATGGTCTAATTTACCAAAAGAAAATCTTGATTCTTTTTGAGAAAATACTGAGGCTACCTGGGCTAAATAAATAGGAAAAAGGACCCTAAGCCTTTTTGATTTCAGGAGATGAGTATCTAGTAAGAAGAGTAATGGGTTAGTGTTTAGAATTCTAGGTCCATGCTTAGATGAATGAGCTCTTTGTTGTCAGTAAGTAGTTGGCTTTGTCATTTTTTTTTTTTTTGGTGCCAGTTTTGGGACTTGAACCCAGGATTCTGATTGCTGCCCCTGAGCTTTTATGCTCAAGGCTACTATTCTACCATTTGAGCCAGAGCTCAGCTTCTGGCTTCTTAGTGGTTAATTGCAGATAAGGGTCTCACAGACTTTCCTGCCCACACTGACTTTGATCCACAATACTCAGATCTTAGCCTCCAGAGCAGCTAAGAATATGGGCACCTAGGTGTCTAGTACCCGGTTACTGGTTCTCTTGCCTTTAAACTAGATATAAGAACTTTAAAAGCTTGAAAATTGAAATTAAGTCAGAAGTAAGGAAATGGAAAATCCTCCCATGCTCCTGGATTGGGAGGATTAATATAATCAAAATGGCAATATTGCCAAAGGCTATCTACAAATTCAATGCAATACCCATTAATATCCCACCACCATTTTTTAATGAAATAGAGGAAGCAATCCAGAAATTCAAATGGAACAATAAAAGACCTAGAATAGCAAAAACAATCCTAGGCAGAAAGAACAGTGCTGGAGGAATAACAATACCCAACTTCAAGCTGTATTATAAAGCTATAGTAATAAAAACAGCTTGGTATGGGCACCAGAACAGGCCTGAAGACCAATGGAACAGAATTGAAGACCCAGAAATGAACCCACAGAACTATGCCTACTTAATCTTTGATAAAGGAGCTAAAACAATAGTATGGAAGAAAGATATCCTCTTTAACAAGTGGTGCTGGCAAAACTGGCTCAACACATGCAACAAACTGAAACTAGATCCTTATATGTCACCCGGCACCCAAATCAATTCCAAATGGATTAAAGACTTCGAAATCATAACAGACACCCTGAAAACACTAAAGGAAGGAGTAGGAGAAATACTTGGGCTCCTTGGCACGGGACGGAACTTCCTTAACAAAGACCCAGAAACGCTACAAATCAAAGAAAGGTTGGACAAATGGGACTGCATCAAACTGCAGAGCTTCTGCACGGCAAGTGACATAGCTCGCAAGATAAACAGAAAGCCCACAGACTGGGAGAAGATCTTTACTGGACATTCAACAGACAAAGGCCTCATATCTAAAATATATGCAGAACTAAAAAATTACCTTCTTTCAAAACAAAACCGCAAAGAACCAATAGCCCCCTCATCAAGTGGGCTAAAGACTTACAAAGAGACTTCTCTGATGAGGAAATGAGAATGGCCAAGAGACATATGAAAAAATGCCCTACATCACTGGCCATGAAAGAAATGCATATCAAAACAACACTGAGATTCCATCTCACCCAGTAAGAATGTCCCATATAAAGAAAACTAACAATAACAATTGCTGGAGGGGATGTGGCCAAAAGGGAACCCTAATCCATTGTTGGTGGGAATGTAAACTGGTTCAGACACTCTGGCAAGCAGTATGGAGATTCCTCAGAAGGCTAAATATAGAACTCCCCTATGACCCAGCAGCCCCACTTTTGGGTATCTATCCAAAAGACCACAAACAAAATCACAGTAATGCCACCAGCACAATAATGTTCATCGCAGCACAATTTGTCATAGCACGAATCTGGAGCCAAGCCAGATGCCCCTCAGTAGACGAATGAATCAGGAAAATATGGTACATATATACAATGGAATTTTATATTTCTATCTGAAAGAATGCCATTGTCCCATTTGTAAGGAAATGGAAGGTCTTGGAAAAAATTATACTAAGTGAAGTGAGCCAGACCCAAAGAAACATGGACTCTATGGTCTCCCTTATTGGGAATAATTAGTACAGGTTTAGTCCTGTCATAGCAGAGCATCACAAGGCTCAATAGCTATACCCTTATGAACACATAGATGATGCTAAGTGAAATGAACTCCATGATATGGAAACAATTGTTATATCACAGTTGTAACTACTTTCAATATCCCATATGTATCTGTAGATTCTATTATTGATGATGTTCTTGTATCACCTTCCTGTGGTTGTACCTACACTATCTCTGTAATCTTATCTGAGTATATTGGAAACCGTGTATACTGGTATTGGAACTAGGAAATTGAAAGGGAATACCAAAATTGAAAGACACAGGGTAAAAAAAGACAAACAAATACAAAAGTAATTCTTGCCAAAATGTTTGGTGTAAGTGAACTGAACACCTCAGGGGGCGAAAGGGAAAGGGGGAGGAGGGAGGGGGGAATGAGGGACGAGGTAACAAACAGTACAACAAATGTATCCAATGCCTAATGTATGAAACTGTAACCTCTCTGTACATCAGTTTGATAATAAAAATTGAAAAAAAAATAAAATTAGATATCTCTCAAAAGGTTTTTAATGAGATGCCATCAGTATGACACAGTCAGAATAAGGTTGAATTAAGTATCTCAGTACCTGTGGCCAACTTAAATTGACACATAAACCAATTAACTATCACAAATCTGCTCATATTTATCAATATACATCATCTTACATTATACCCAATCTCTCAATACTGACAGTAACAAGCATCCTTGTATCATAATTCATACATATATAACCAGACAAACTAGCCTTTCTCCAGAAGGAACACACCAGTACATGGGCAATGTTTATACTTCACAAGATCCAATCATTTAAGTGCAATAATAGGATGTACCAGGCAAGGCACTGGTGGCTCCCACTTGTAATCCTAACTATTCAGGAGGCTGAGATCTGAAGATCAAAGTTTAAAGTCAGCCCAGGAAGAAAAATCCATTGAGATGCTCATCTCCAATTAATCACTGGAAATCCACAAGTGGAGCTCAAAGTGGTAGAGTGCTAGTCTTAAGGAGAAAAGCTCAGGGCAGGCTCTCAGGCTGAGTTCAAGCCCCATGACCAACCGAATTAAAAAAAAAAAAGCAAGTGATGTCAAATTAACAACACTTAACACTACGATACCTCTTAGGTTACATAACAAGCAACTTAAGGAGAACACTGGGCTTAGTATATTTACATATGTGCACAGAAAACTCCTAAATGCACAAATACAATCATAAGTAAATAAAGAAGACATAGTCCTGACAATTATTTTACAGTTGCCCATGTGGTCACCTGTGGTTACTTATAATTACTTTCTCTCTCTACTTATTCTGTTTTCCCTTTGTCTCACCAAGCTACTTATGGTTTTATACTGGGCCAGGTAATACAAACCTTCATTCTTAAAGGGTCTGTACAACTGATAGTCCATTAGATATGGTAACTGTAATAGTTTTCCATCGGGGTGGGAATGTGACTTAGTGGTAGAGTGCTTGCCTAGCATGCATGAAACCCTGGGTTCGATTCCTCAGCACCACATATATAGAAAAAGCCAGAAGTGTCTCTGTGGCTCAAGTGGCAGAGTGCTAGCCTTGAGCAAAAAGAAGCCAGGGACAGTGCTCAGGCCCTGAGTCCAAGCCCTAGGACAGGCAAAAAAAAAAAAAAAAAGTTTTCCATCGACCCTAATCACAGAACACGTTAATACCAAAAGGCACCTTCGGGGATCTTCTAGGACCCAGACACTAGGAAGTAGTTTTCCGATACCCCCTGATTGCAAACAGATTCATCACCCCAGCCAGCACAGTAGCTTCCTTCTTTGCTTGTCCATTCAGAGGCATGAGAAAGCCACAGCGTCCAGGGAGCAGAATTCACTTCAGTTCAATGGAACCATTGTGTCTCCCGATTGAAACATTCCTTCCTTTAGGACAAAGGCCTCTAGGTCAGCACAAAGTAAGATCATAGGAACAGGAAACAAAAATTTTGTTAATGGGTCACTAAGAGTAATCGTGGGTGGTGTCACTACCATGTTCACCATATGATTCTTCAATCCATTGATTCTAATTTCAGAGAAAAATCCCACCTATTCAATTCACAGTATCACAGTCTCCTGGGGAAGCTTGGTAGGCTTGATGGGAGTTATGGCATCATGACAATGTCTTCCACCACACTGTCCTGCCAGCAGCTGCAGGATGTCATAGCAAACCAGTGAATTCTACCACCATGAGCATTATGTCTATCCTTTGCTGGAAGGTGAGTCCCTTGACCAGAAGCAATGCTATTTGAATACCATGATGGCAGATCAAACATTCTATAAGTCCATGGATGGTAATTTATCACAATCATTGCATGCAAGGAAGGTGTATATATAGGAAATGAGAATTCCAGTAAGAACAAATACTGCTCTATGACAAAAGTGATCCGAAGAAATATATCCACCATCATTAGCTTCAATCACTCTGGAAAACAGTACCCTATCAGCCACCCACTACTCATCTCTTTGGTCAGCTGACTGGGCAATCAGCAATGGCCATAGCTGGGTCAGCATGGCGAGTCAGTCATGCTTTCGAAGCCATGCATAGTCCCCACCCAGTGGTTCATGGCCATTTTGCACATGGCTCCATTGTGTAAGAACAGGAGTGGCATGGGAAAAAGGATGATTTCTAGCCACAAAAAGGAGCAATCTTTTCACTTAATTACAAACATCATCCTCCACTCAGGTTATCTTTTGGTATTGTGCCCACTCAGCAAGTTCTACCACCTACCTCATCCCCAATTTCCTTGTGACCAATTTTCCAGTCATGCCTCTTCTAAGTCCCTAACCAGCTAGCCAAACAATTCACACAAGAGCTCATACATCCATAAAGTCACTCAACTGGCCACTACTCCTTGTAAGCCAACCACCAGAGACACTGATCAATGTTCTGCCCACCTAGAGAATTTCCCTTTACCAGCGTCCTTTCAAGGTCATCCTAGTACAGAGTCAAAGTGCTACAACTATCTACTCTTACATGGTGCCTGAATATCACACAGAAGGTTCTGTAAAGCAGGCCCCAGTTTCTTCTTCTGTCAGCTGATCACAGGAAACTTACTCTAAAGCCACAGGTATGGAATGAGAAGAATAAGAGTGCGACAGGATTTCAGACCATAGGCATTTGGGCTATTTCTTATAACTTACTTGTTCCTCTCTTTACTACTGGGAAGCATGTATATTCTCATCTGAATATTTGAGAGGTATTGAATTTTTGAAATCTATTTTGAGATTCTATCGTTTTAGATTTTCAGAGGAATAGGAGTAGAAAGAATCATCAAGAATAAAGATTAACAGAGTTTTAATCTCACATCCTATTATTATTTTTCCAATTTCACCAAAACCTCATTTTTTCAGACTAGTGTTCAATTGAAATCCTCTTAATGCTCATGAGGCTTTTGTGGCAACATGGCAAAACGTCTAAGAATTACAAAGACCTAAGTTTGATATTTGCCAATACCATTGCTGAAGTCTTGGCAATTAAATCTCTAGGCCTCCTGTAAATTTGGGTCTTACGCATAAACTCTTAATCTACCTTCTGAGAGTACAGGGTAGATGTTGAGTGTTCTCACCACAAAAATGATAATAATCTGCGATACATATATGTTAGCTAGATTTAACCACTCTATGTGTAAAATATGTTGTACTTGATAAGTATGTATCATTTTACCTGTAGATTTTTATAAATAGGTTGATTAAAAATGGAGGGAATACTACCTATGAGATACTGAATGGGCTCTAAGAAAATGAGTTCAATCAGGGAAAAGCCTTTTACAGGTAATGTTTATATTTGAACAAGAGCTTAGGATTTTTGTTTTTTTTTCGTTAGAAATTTTATTTAAATATACGGAAAATAGTTATGGATGGCAAAAGGTGCTATTTATCCTGTATTTTTTATTTTTGTAATTTTTTATTCTTTTATTATTTAAAAGGTGATGTACAGAGAGATTACAAGAACATGTCAGGTAATGAGTACATTTCTTTTTAGACAATGTCACCCCTTCCGCAAGCTCTCTCCCTGTGTTTTCTTCCATTCCCCCCACAAGTTATATAGTTAATTTTCAACATAGTGTCTAGTGAGTATGTCTCTGTTTCTTTCATGGTTTTGAGCATCACAGTTATTGATAGCGTGTCTGAACCTGCTTCCTGGCTCTCCCATTGCACTCCTTGATCCCAATCATTCTACAACACCACAGTAATCAAGGGGATCTTTCTAAAACATGGCACATCACTTTTCTAGCTAAAACTTCCAATGTGTTCTTAGAATATTTGAAATTAAGTCTAAACTTTCTATTATGGTTAATAAAACTACACACAACTTCTTTTATGACTCTATATCAGTTTTCTTTTAGGCTAGATAAAGTGTGAAGTACCCTGCACATACACACACACACACACACACACACACACACACACAACTCCTTTAGTTCTTACAAGAAAGTTTGAGAAGGTTGGCTGAAAGAGAGAAAAAAGCTGAGGAATTAAGATTAACAAACCTTCCCTAGAGCACCTAATTAGTAAGGCTTGCAACTGCTTCACACCCAGTTTTCAACAATATCTAGCACTTACTACATATCTTCTGCTAGACACTGAATGAATGTCTTTATATAAAGGTAACCACTTAATAGGACATATGCCACATGATGATATTATTATTCTCAAATGGAGAAAAAAGCTTGGACTCAAAGAAGTTAAGTAACTGGATTAAGTCACAGAAGTAGGAAATGGCAAGGCTGGAGTTTAAATAAACCCAGGACAGTCCCACTTCATACTGCTAACCCTAAGCATTTCCTCCTCCACATCCTCCTGCTCTTCCTCTTCCTATTATGCCAGTCCTGGAGCTCAAGCTCATAGCCTGGGAACTGTCCCTGGGCTTATTTTGAAGAGCTTAGGTTTTTTAATACATTTTTAGCAAGTTTACTTAGGCTCATCTACCCTCCCATTGCAAAATGAAAAAGTTCATATTATTCTGTATGAGTCAGTACTTTGCTGAGATAAATTTTTTCAATACCATCTGTTTCATCAAATAAAATTCCTACTCTACATTAAAGATCAGCTATTGTATCATTCATAACATCTGTACAAATACAATTTCGAGATATGTAAGGGGGTTGGAAATTTTTATCTTTCATATATTATGTTCCTACAGCTTGTTTTATGCTGTATTTTGGAGTCCAACTGGAAGATAAATCTTTGCCCCTCTGTCTGAAGTAGTTTCACGTACAACCCGTTTATGATTATAACTCTGTTGTAGTTCCTATCTCTTATATTTTTAGAGTTTTAACTCATTCCATGTTTGAAACCAAAAGACAATCGCTGTGCTATTTGTCTATGAAAGGTGATTGTGCACAGTTTAACATTTGGCAAGCAAACGAGAACCATGACTATTTCTGTTAACATAGGAGGAATCCCTATCAGGGAAGTGACTTCAACTGAAAGGAAATATTTGGATAGGAGGAAGAGGGAAGAAAAGAAAAAGAGCAAATAAAACTTGTCAAGGGACCACTGTGTTGGGAGCCTTTTCTCTAGACTCGGTGCATTGAAAAACTCCATTATGGAGGTATCATTCACATTCACACACGAGCAAAACAGTATCAAAGACTATTATTCCACACCACAGCTAATATGGTGAAGAGGGGAATGGATCCCAGCTGTCTCCTCCATGAAATTGTGCAGCTTTCAGACTGAAGCTAAGGGGACAGCATATCTACTCTGTAGCATAGTGGAGAGGGAAAGAAATGAGTCCCAGATTGGATAGTGAAGAGTGCCAACTTCAGAAAAGAACCACTGAAGGAGGGTGGGGAGAGAGGAGAGATGAGGTGCAACAGTTATCACCAGCACAAAGGAGGAAAGATAATTTCAAAGGAAGGGTACTTGAGAATGGTCAGCATTAGGAAGTTCAATCAATAAAAGAACAGGCTCTCCACCTGCTAATGCAATCACCATTAACCCAAAAAAGCACACAAATCATCATTAATGCCTTCTTCTCCCCTCACCAATTAGTAGCAGGGTTCAAATGAATTCCCTTGCCAGGCCTTCCTTTCCATCCTTTCTGCCCTCACTCTACTTCAAACGTTTACTCCCCAGCTGAGAAACTTGTAGCCTGGTCTTATGGTTTCTAGTTGGTGCCCTGGATTCACCCAGCTTCTTCTCTTCAAAATAGTTTCATGTGACTCTTCTGTGCAGGAGTTCAAAAGGGATTTCCCCCCACACCCCTGTCACAAATCCAGTATTTTTCCAGTCTTTACACTCTCTAGACACCTTTTTACTTTTAAGCCGCTGTCCCATATGACACTAACTAACCCTATGAGCTTTATCTGCTTGACTTGATCAGTGGCTGTGAACTACTTGCTCTCTGACCTTTATTCTATCTGTACCTCAGTTTATCAGCTGCAAACATGGAAATAATTTTTTTAAGAAAAAATAGTGCTTATCCCCTATAATTAGAGAATAAAACATGCAAAACTCTTGAAATAGTGCCTGACTGCACTATTGAATAAGCACTCAATGAATTTTAGTTATAATTGTATTAACTTTATGATTTTATAATTAACTTTTCAGCTAAATGTCATACAAAAACCCCCAACAACAACAAATAGGACCATGAACAGTGTATTGGTACCACGTAACATTTAGCCTCCACGTTATGCTTTTAGCCACTTTGCCATGATCCCAAGAAACTGCCCAAGTTCTGCCTCTAAACGGCTCTCCATGTATTCTGACTATCTACTCTGAAGAGCCTGTCATACTTAAATGACTGATTCCTAAATATAGTCATTCTAAATCCAATCACTGCCCTTTCAGAAGCGTTGTCGCTGAACTCTTTCTGAGAGCAATGGCCTACCAATTTGGAATATTTTTACTTTTTGTGTAATGCTTATTAATTTATTGCTTGTAATTTTTTTTTGCCAGTCCTGGGGCTTGAACTCAGGGACCTGGCACTGTCACTGAGCTTCTTTTGCAGAAGGCTAGCATGCCAACAGTTGAGCCACAGCATCACTTCTGGCTTTTTCTGTTTATGTGGTACTGAAGAATCGAACCCAGGGCTTCGTGCATGCTAGGCAAGCACTATACCACTAAGCCACATTCCCAGCCCTGATTGCTTTGGTAAACTTTTAAACTACTATATTTTCCTATCACTTTTAAGTCTACAAATCACTTTGAAATCCATCTGCTCCTTAGGTTTCATTTCCCTGACTATGATTGCCTGCCCCAGGTGGCAGGAACTGAGATTTTGCTTGTCTATGTAACTCTGGCCCTGCCAGGGCACTGCCAGGGAGCAGATTCCTAAACACAGGCGCATGAAGGGCATGGATTGTCCTATGCACACAGCTTCACCGTCACTGAAGAAAGAAACAAACTACTTTTCAAGTAAGAAAAAAAGTCAATTAAGGTTTTTAAGGATCTCACTTTTCCTCCAAGAAATAACTTTCCAACTTTCTAGCAAATCTCTTTTTAGTTCAAATACCTGATGCTGCAAACGGTCATCTCTGTCTTGATACATCTTAATGGCTAGCAAAGTGTGGGGAGGGGTAGTTGCCATAGTGACCAAGAGAAATGTCTGTAGACAGACAATTTCTGTCACTGAGACAGAAGAGTATTTCCTGTTCATCCATCTCTAGTTTGATTTAGTATAGTAAAGCTCCAAGGCAAAGTCGATTCATTTCAATTACAGAAGACATTGCTCTGGTTCTGACTCCGCAGGAATGGTACCAGTAATGTGTCACCAACACTTGACAATGGCTCAGTCTCAGCAATAGTTTGACAAAAGAAGAATCTCACCACTTGTTGACTGACACCAGTAGAGTCACATCAGTAATCAATAACAGTTCAGTCTCACTCATATTTTTGTGTGCCTTAGGACTGGAGTTAAGATTGCCACAGAAATGAAATCAACTATGAAAGATATTCATTTGTAATTCTAAGTGCTTACATTCACATAAACAATTATTTAACATGTACACAGGCCAGTAGTTACTACCTATTTCCATTATTCATCATTTTCTCTGGCACCTTTCACCACTTAATCCCATTTTTTCCAAAATTAAAATTTAAAGAGGCAACTTCAGTCTGGTTTGGACAATGACACCATTCACTGGGAGACACAGGAGAAGAAGATGGGTCGGGGAGTGAGGTTAAATTCATCCTGAGCCATTCTAGATTTATAATGCCCAGCTAGACTTGTGTGCTGTTGGCCAAATTCTTCTAAAAAGCTATCCCATTAAGCCCAGCACAAGGTCGACTAATGCCTTCTGGCTTCTGTGAGTCTGAGGTTCGTATCTCTGATATTAGATAATCCATTTCACTGGATGCTACAGAGACCATTCTTTTGCAGAGGAAAACGAGTATTTTCCAACTTCAAAATAGACTTGCTAAAAGGTAGATTTCTAATTTCTAGTTAGGCGATTTATAATGTCTTCTTGTAATAAGGCATATGTGAAGTAGGTTCAGATCCAGGTCTATGGATCATGGTCTTGTTCAAACACACTTGATATTTACAATGTCAACCATGTCACCAAGATGGGGGGGAAAATCATGGTTTAGTATGCTGAGCAAAGTTGACTCACTGATCATCCCAGGATTTAATCAGAAAATGCTCAAGATTTCAAGGCAAATATGAGCTGTAGCTGCTCATCTCTCCTAGTTCTAATCTATTACCCTATTTGGTACCATTAGAGAACCGGAGCAGAGCATTCAACACAACCTAACATGTCAGACTAGACAACTTGTATGCAATAAAAAAGGCCAAAGGCAGATTTAAACATCAAATGACCCCATTTTCTTCAAACACATTGACACTGATTTCTCTTTAGTCTTTTTCAACAATGATATTGTCTTTATACGTGTTTATTACAATAAATTCATACCAAATCAATAAATTCTTACACTTGCATGAGATTTTTGTTTTTTGTTTGTCCTGGGA
>NW_025959309.1:0-72999 GCF_023159225.1 Perognathus longimembris pacificus | reverse complement strand
GGTGACAGCTGCAGCTTGTTAGAGTAGGCTGATCGGGCGGGCCATAGACAGTGAACTCCTCTGTCCTCGATTGGATCGCTATGTGGTGCTGGAAGAGTGATCAAGGCTCATTTATAATCTCTCTACACCACCGGGTAAGTAGCTGTATATCAGAAAATACCTCCGAGCTGAATGATTACAGCTGCAGCTTGATAGGTAGGCTCGTGGGGCCATAGCGAATAAACTCCGCTGTCCTAGTTTCAATCGGGCTAGGGGTACTGGAAGAGAGATAAAGGCTCCTTTGAGTCCTCTTCACACCAGCGGGGTAACTAATTATATAGCAGGAAATAGCTCCACGGTGAATGAGAACGCTGCAGCTTGTTAAGGTAGCCTGGTGGGACCATTGCGAGTGAACTCCGCTCTTATCGAAGGATCTGCTTTAAGGTGCTGGAAGAGAAATAAAGGCTACACGCACAATGGAGGAAGTAGCTGTATATCAGGAAATATCTCCGAGCTGAATGATTACAGCTGCAGCTTGATAGGGTAGGATCGTGGGGCCATAGGAATAAACTCCGCTGTCGTAGATTCAATCGGCGTTGGCGTGCTGGAAGAGAGATAAAGGCTCATTTGTGTCCTCTTCGCACCAGCGGGGTAAGTAGCAAATATTAGGAAATATCTCCACGGTGAATTAGTACAGCTGCAGCTTGTTCATGTACGCTGGTTGGGAATTAGCGAGTGACCCCCGCTGTTCTTAGAGGTAGATGTGCTCTGTGTTGCTGGAAGAGAGATAAAGGCTCACGTGTCATCTGTAGGCACCAGCAGGGGTAAGTCGCTATATCAGGGACTATCTCCTGGTGAATGAGAACAGCTGCTGCTTGTAGTAGGCCGGTCGGCCATAGCGAGTGAACTCCACTGTCCTCCATAGGATCTGCTATATTGAGTAAACGCCGCTGTCCTTGATCTGCATTGGTGCTGGAAGAGCGATAAAGGATATTTATGTATTTTACACCACCGGATGAATAGCTATATACCTCTCAGTGAATGAGAACAGCTGCAGCTTGTTATTGGAGGCCTGGGCCATAGAGAGTAAACTCCGCTGTCCTAGATTGAATCTGCTGGTGGTGCTGGAAGAGAGATAAAGGCTCATTTACATCCTGTACGCACCACGGGGCAACTAGCTGTACATCAGGAAATCTCCTCGGTGAATGAGAACAGCTGCAGCTTGTTAGAGTAGGCTGATCGGGCCATAGCAGTGAACTCCTCTGTCCTCGATTGGATCGCTTGTGGTGCTGGAAGAGATAAAGGCTCATTTATAATCTCTCTACACCACCGGGTAAGTAGCTGTATATCAGAAAATCCTCCGAGCTGAATGATTACAGCTGCAGCTTGATAGGTAGGCTCGTGGGGCCATAGCGAATAAACTCCGCTGTCCTAGTTTCAATCGGCGTTGGGTGCTGGAAGAGAGATAAAGGCTCATTTGAGTCCTCTTCGCACCAGCGGGGTAAGTAATTATATAGCAGGAAATAGCTCCACGGTGAATGAGAACAGCTGCAGCTTGTTAAGTAGCCTGGTGGGACCATTGCGAGTGAACTCCGCTCTTCTCGAAGGATCTGCTTTGGTGCTGGAAGAGAAATAAAGGCTACACGCACAAGGGGAAGTAGCTGTATATCAGGAAATATCTCCGAGCTGAATGAGAACAGCTGCAGCTTGATACTGGTAGGATCGTGGCCATAGGAATGAAACTCCGCTGTCGTAGATTGAATCGGCGTTGGCGTGCTGGAAGAGAGATAAAGGCTCATTTGTGTCCTCTTCGCACCAGCGGGGTAAGTAGCAAATATAGGAAATATCTCCACGGTGAATGAGTACAGCTGCAGCTTGTTATTGGAGGCCTGAGGGGCCATAGAGAGTTAACCCGCTGTCCTAGATTGAATCTGCGTGGTGGTGCTGGAAGAGAGATAAAGGCTCATTTACATCCTGTATGCACCACAGGGGCAATAAGCTGTACATCACGTAACATCTCCTCGGTGAATGAGAACAGCTGCAGCTTGTTAGAGTAGGCTGATCGGGCGGGCCATAGACAGTGAACTCCTCTGTCCTCGATTGGATCGCTATGTGGTGCTGGAAGAGTGATCAAGGCTCATTTATAATCTCTCTACACCACCGGGTAAGTAGCTGTATATCAGAAAATACCTCCGAGCTGAATGATTACAGCTGCAGCTTGATAGGTAGGCTCGTGGGGATAGCGAATAAACTCCGCTGTCCTAGTTTCAATCGGGCTAGGGGTACTGGAAGAGAGATAAAGGCTCCTTTGAGTCCTCTTCACACCAGCGGGGTAACTAATTATATAGCAGGAAATAGCTCCACGGTGAATGAGAACAGCTGCAGCTTGTTAAGGTAGCCTGGTGGGACCATTGCGAGTGAACTCCGCTCTTATCGAAGGGATCTGCTTTAAGGTGCTGGAAGAGAAATAAAGGCTACACGCACAATGGAGGAAGTAGCTGTATATCAGGAAATATCTCCGAGCTGAATGATTACAGCTGCAGCTTGATAGGGTAGGATCGTGGGGCCATAGGAATAAACTCCGCTGTCGTAGATTCAATCGGCGTTGGCGTGCTGGAAGAGAGATAAAGGCTCATTTGTGTCCTCTTCGCACCAGCGGGGTAAGTAGCAAATATTAGGAAATATCTCCACGGTGAATTAGTACAGCTGCAGCTTGTTCATGTACGCTGGTTGGGAATTAGCGAGTGACCCCCGCTGTTCTTAGAGGTAGGATGTGCTCTGTGTTGCTGGAAGAGAGATAAAGGCTCACGTGTCCTGTAGGCACCAGCGGGGTAAGTCGCCCTATATCAGGGACTATCTCCTGAGTGAATGAGAACAGCTGCTGCTCCGTATGTAGGCCGGTCAGGCCATAGCGAGTGAACGCCACTGTCCTCCATAGGATCTGCTATATTGAGTAAACGCCGCTGTCCTTGACAAGATCTGCATTGGTGTGCTGGAAGAGCGATAAAGGATAATTTATGTATTTTACGCACCACCGAGATGAATAGCTATATACCTTCTCAGTGAATGAGAACAGCTGCAGCTTGTTATTGGAGGCCTGACGGGCCATAGAGAGTTAACTCCGCTGTCCTAGATTGAATCTGCGTGGTGGTGCTGGAAGAGAGATAAAGGCTCATTTACATCCTGTATGCACCACAGGGGCAACTAGCTGTACATCACGTAACATCTCCTCGGTGAATGAGAACAGCTGCAGCTTGTTAGAGTAGGCTGATCGGGCGGGCCATAGACAGTGAACTCCTCTGTCCTCGATTGGATCGCTATGTGGTGCTGGAAGAGTGATCAAGGCTCATTTATAATCTCTCTACACCACCGGGTAAGTAGCTGTATATCAGAAAATACCTCCGAGCTGAATGATTACAGCTGCAGCTTGATAGGTAGGCTCGTGGGCCATAGCGAATAAACTCCGCTGTCCTAGTTTCAATCGGCTTAGGGGTACTGGAAGAGAGATAAAGGCTCCTTTGAGTCCTCTTCACACCAGCGGGGTAACTAATTATATAGCAGGAAATAGCTCCACGGTGAATGAGAACAGCTGCAGCTTGTTAAGGTAGGCCTGGTGGGACCATTGCGAGTGAACTCCGCTCTTATCGAAGGGATCTGCTTTAAGGTGCTGGAAGAGAAATAAAGGCTACACCACAATGGAGGAAGTAGCTGTATATCAGGAAATATCTCCGAGCTGAATGATTACAGCTGCAGCTTGATAGGTAGGATCGTGGGGCCATAGGAATAAACTCCGCTGTCGTAGATTCAATCGGCGTTGGCGTGCTGGAAGAGAGATAAAGGCTCATTTGTGTCCTCTTCGCACCAGCGGGGTAAGTAGCAAATATTAGGAAATATCTCCACGGTGAATTAGTACAGCTGCAGCTTGTTCATGTGGAGGTGCGGGCTTAGCGAGTGACCCCCGCTGTTCAGAGGTAGATGTGCTGTGTTGCTGGAAGAGAGATAAAGGCTCATGTCATCTGTAGGCACCAGCAGGGGTAAGCTGTATCAGACATCTCCGGTGAATGAGAACAGCTGCAGCTTGTTAGTAGGCTCGGGCGGCCATAGCGAGTGAACTCCGCTGTCCTCGATTGGATCGCTATGGGTGCTGGAAGAGAGATAAAGGCTCATTTATTCTCTTACGCACCACCGGGTAAGTAGCTGTATATCAGAAATCCTCCAGTGAATGAGAACAGCTGCAGCTTGTTATTGGAGGCCGGGCCATAGCGAGTAACTCCGCTGTCCTAGATTGAATGGCTTTGTGTGCTGGAAGAGAGATAAAGGCTCATTTGATCCTGTCACCACCAGGGGGAACTTGTATATCAGGAAATCTCCTCGGTGAATGAGAACAGCTGCAGCTTGTTAAGGAGGCTGCGGGCCATAGCGAGTGAACTCCGCTGTCTTACGAAGGATCTGCTTTGGTGCTGGAAGAGAAATAAAGCTCTGTACACCACCGGGGTAAGTAGCTGTATATCAGAATATCTCCGAGCTGAATGATTACAGCTGCAGCTTGATAGGTAGGTCGTGGGCCATAGCGAATAAACTCCGCTGTCCTAGATTCAATCTGGCTTGGGTGCTGGAAGAGAGATAAAGGCTCATTTGTGTCCTCTTCGCACCAGCGGGGTAAGTAATATAGGGAAATATCTCCACGGTGAATGAGAACAGCTGCAGCTTGTTAGTAGGGTCGGGCCATTGCGAGTGAACTCCGCTGTTTCGAGGGATTGCTGTGTGCTGGAAGAGAGATAAAGGCTCATGTGTACTGTAGCACCACAGGAAATAGCTCCGAGCTGAATGAGAACAGCTGCAGCTTGATAGGTAGGTGGGGGCCATAGCGAGTGAACTCCGCTGTCTCGATTGGATCTGCTTGGTGCTGGAAGAGAGATAAAGGCTCATTTGTCCTCTGTCGCACCAGCGGGGTAAGTACATATCAGGAAATATCTCCACGGTGAATGAGTACAGCTGCAGCTTGTTCATGTACGCTGGTTGGGACTTAGCGAGTGACCCCCGCTGTTCTCAGATAGGATGTGCTTGTGTTGCTGGAAGAGAGAAAAGGCTCATTCCTGTACACCAGCGGGGTAAGTCGCCCTATATCAGGAAATATCTCCTGAGTGAATGAGAACAGCTGCCTTGAGGCCTCAGGCCATAGCGAGTGAACACTGCTGTCTCTAGAGTAAACTGCTTTCTGTGGTGCTGGAAGAGCGATAAAGGCTCATTTATGTATTACGCACCACCGAAGTATGAATAGCTATATATCCTCGTGAATGAGAACAGCTGCAGCTTGTTATGGTAGGCCGTCGGGCCATAGAGAACTCCGCTGTCCTAGATTGAATCTGCTGTGGTGCTGGAAGAGAGATAAAGGCTCATTTACATCCTGTATGCACACGGGGTAAGTGTACATCAGGAAATATCTCCTCGGTGAATGAGAACAGCTGCAGCTTGTTAGTCTGAGCCGGTCGGGCCATAGAGTGAACTCCTCTTCCTCGATTAGGATCGCTTGTGGTGCTGGAAGAGATAAAGGCTCATTTGTGTCTGTACACCACCGGGTAAGTAGCTGTATATCAGGAAATCTCCGAGCTGAATGATTACAGCTGCAGCTAGTGATAGGTAGGCTCGGGCCATAGCGAATAAACTCCGCTGTCCTAGATTGAATCTGTTTGTGCTGGAAGAGAGATAAAGGCTCATTTGAGTCCTGTTCACACCAGCGGGGTAAGAAGGGAAATATCTCCACGGTGAATGAGAACAGCTGCAGCTTGTTAGTAGCCTGGTGGGACTTGCGAGTGAACTCCGCTGTTCTTAGAGGGATCTGCTTGTGGTGCTGGAAGAGAGAAAAGGCTCACGTGTCTGTACACCACGGGGTAAGTAGCTGTATATCAGGAAATATCTCCGAGTGAATGAGAACAGCTGCAGCTTGTATGTAGGCCGTAGGGCCATAGCAGTGAACCCCTGTCCATAGATCTGAATGATCGCCGCTGTCGTAGACAATCGTTGGTGTGCTGGAAGAGAGATAAAGGCTCATTTATGTCCTCTTCGCACCAGCGGGTAAGTAGCTATATATCTCCACGGTGAATGAGTACAGCTGCAGCTTGTTCATGTAGCTGGGGGATTAGCGAGTGACCCCCGCTGTTCCAGAGGTAGGATGTGCTCTGTGGTTGCTGGAAGAGAGATAAAGGCTCATGTCCTGTAGGCACCAGCAGGGGTAAGTCGCTATATCAGGGAAATCTCCTGGTGAATGAGAACAGCTGCAGCTTGTTGTAGGCCGGTCGGCCATAGCAGTGAACTCCACTGTCCTCGATTGGATCGCCGCTATGTTGGTGCTGGAAGAGCGATAAAGGCTCATTTATGTATTTTACACCACCGGGAAGTAGCTATATACCTCCAGTGAATGAGACAGCTGCAGCTTGTTATTGGTAGGCCTGGGGCCATAGCGAGTAAACTCCGCTGTCCTAGATTTCAATCTGGTGGTGGTGCTGGAAGAGAGATAAAGGCTCATTTACATCCTGTTCACACAGCGGGGTAACTATGTATATCACAGGAAATCTCCTCGGTGAATGAGAACAGCTGCAGCTTGTTAGAGTAGGCTGATCGGGCCATAGCGAGTGAACTCCGCTCTTATCGATTGGATCTGCTTGTGGTGCTGGAAGAGATCAATAATAGCTACACCACCGGGAAGTAGCTGTATATCAGGAAATATCTCCGAGCTGAATGATTACAGCTGCAGCTTGATAGGTAGGATCGTGGGGCCATAGGAATAAACTCCGCTGTCCTAGATTCAATCGGCGTTGGGTGCTGGAAGAGAGATAAAGGCTCATTTGTGTCCTCTTCGCACCAGCGGGGTAAGTAGCATATAGGAAATATCTCCACGGTGAATGAGAACAGCTGCAGCTTGTTATGTAGGCTGGTTGGGACTTAGCGAGTGAACTCCCGCTGTTCTCAGAGGTAGGATGTGCTTGTGTGCTGGAAGAGAGATAAAGGCTCACCTGTCCTGTACACCAGCGGGGTAAGTAGCTGTATATCAGGAAATATCTCCGAGCTGAATGAGAACAGCTGCAGCTTGTATAGGCCGGTCAGGCCATAGCGAGTGAACGCCACTGTCATAGCTGCTAATTGAAAACGCCGCTGTCCTTGACAAGATCTGTTGGTGTGCTGGAAGAGAGATAAAGGCTCATTTATGTCCTTTTACGCACCACGGATGAATAGCTATATACCTCTCCACGGTGAATGAGAACAGCTGCAGCTTGTTATTGGAGGCCTGGGGCCATAGAGAGTGAACTCCGCTGTCCTAGATTGAATCTGCTGTGGTGCTGGAAGAGAGATAAAGGCTCATTTACATCCTGTAGCACCAAGGGGCAACGCTGTACATCATAACATCTCCTCGGTGAATGAGAACAGCTGCAGCTTGTTAGAGTAGGCTGATCGGGCGGGCCATAGCAGTGAACTCCTCTGTCCTCGATTGGATCGCTATGTGGTGCTGGAAGAGAGATAAAGGCTCATTTATCTCTCTACACCACCGGGTAAGTAGCTGTATATCAGAAATCCTCCGAGTGAATGAGAACAGCTGCAGCTTGATAGGTAGGCTCGGGCCATAGCGAATAACTCCGCTGTCCTATTTCAATCGGCTTTGTGGCTGGAAGAGAGATAAAGGCTCATTTGAGTCCTCTTCACACCAGCGGGGTAACTAATTATATCAGGAAATAGCTCCACGGTGAATGAGAACAGCTGCAGCTTGTTAAGGAGCCTGGTGGGACCATTGCGAGTGAACTCCGCTGTCTTATCGAAGGATCTGCTTTGGTGCTGGAAGAGAAATAAAGGCTACACACACCGGGGTAAGTAGCTGTATATCAGGAAATATCTCCGAGCTGAATGATTACAGCTGCAGCTTGATAGGGTAGGATCGTGGGCCATAGGAATAAACTCCGCTGTCCTAGATTCAATCTGCTTGGGTGCTGGAAGAGAGATAAAGGCTCATTTGTGTCCTCTTCGCACCAGCGGGGTAAGTAGCAAATATTAGGAAATATCTCCACGGTGAATGAGAACAGCTGCAGCTTGTTCATGTACGGGTCGGGACTTAGTGAGTGACCCCCGCTGTTCTCAGAGGTAGCATGTGCTGTGTTGCTGGAAGAGAGATAAAGGCTCATGTGTCCTGTAGGCACCAGCAGGGGTAAGTAGCTCTCCTGGTGAATGAGAACAGCTGCAGCTTGTTGTAGGCCGGTCGGGCCATAGCGAGTGAACCCACTGTCCTCCATAGGATCTGCTTTATGTGCTGGAAGAGAGATAAAGGCTCATTGGTCTCTGTACGAACACCAGGTAAGTATGTATATCAGGAATATCTCCTCGGTGAATGAGAACAGCTGCAGCTTGTTATGGTAGGCCTCGGGCCATAAGCGAAAACTCCGCTGTCCTGATAGGAATCTGCTGTGTGCTGGAAGAGAGATAAAGGCTCATTTATCCTGTACACCACGGGGTAAGTGTATACATCAGGAAATATCTCCTCGGTGAATGAGAACAGCTGCAGCTTGTTAGGCCTCAGGCCATAGCGTGAACACTGCTGTCTCGAGGACTGCTTGTGGTGCTGGAAGAGATAAAGGCTCATTTATGTCTTCTACGCACCACCGGGTAAGTATGTAATCAGAATATCCGAGCTGAATGAGCAGCTGCAGCTTGTTAGGTAGGCCGTGGGCCATAGCAGAACTCCGCTGTCCTAGATTGAATCTGCTGTGGTGCTGGAAGAGAGATAAAGGCTCATTTGTCCTGTTCGCACAGCGGGGTAAGTTTATATCAGGAATATCTCCTGGTGAATGAGAACAGCTGCAGCTTGTTAAGAGCCGGTCGGGCCTAGAGTGAACTCGCTTTCCTCGAAGGATCTGCTTTGTGTGCTGGAAGAGATAAAGGCTCATTTAACTGTACACCACAGGGGTAAGTAGCTGTATATCAGGAAATATCTCCGAGCTGAATGATTACAGCTGCAGCTTGATAGGAGGATCGGGGGCCATAGGAATAAACTCCGCTGTCGTAGATTCAATCGGCGTTGGCGTGCTGGAAGAGAGATAAAGGCTCATTTGTGTCCTCTTCGCACCAGCGGGGTAAGTAGCAGGAAATATCTCCACGGTGAATGAGTACAGCTGCAGCTTGTTCATGTACGCTGGTTGGGACTTAGCGAGTGACCCCCGCTGTTCTCAGAGGTAGGATGTGCTTGTGTTGCTGGAAGAGAGATAAAGGCTCACGTGTCCTGTAGGCACCAGCGGGGTAAGTCGCCCTATATCAGGGACTATCTCCTGGTGAATGAGAACAGCTGCTGCTTGTACTGTAGGCCGGTCGGCCATAGCGAGTGAACGCCACTGTCCTCCATAGGATCTGCTATATTGAGTAAACGCCGCTGTCCTGACAAGATCTGCATGTGTGCTGGAAGAGCGATAAAGGATATTTATGTATTTTACGCACCACCGGATGAATAGCTATATACCTCTCAGTGAATGAGAACAGCTGCAGCTTGTTATGGAGGCCTGACGGGCCATAAGCGAGTAAACTCCGCTGTCCTAGATTGAATCTGCTGTGGTGCTGGAAGAGAGATAAAGGCTCATTTACATCCTGTACTCACCACAGCGGGGTAGTTGTACATCAGGAAATCTCCTCGGTGAATGAGAACAGCTGCAGCTTGTTAGAGTAGGCTGATCGGCGGGCCATAGCAGTGAACTCCTCTGTCCTCGAGGATCGCTTGTGGTGCTGGAAGACAGATCAAGGCTCATTTATAATCTCTCTACACCACCGGGGTAAGTAGCTGTATCAGAATATCTCGAGCTGAATGATTACAGCTGCAGCTTGATAGGTAGGCGTGGGCCATAGCGGGAATAAACTCCGCTGTCCTAGATTCAATCGCTTGGGTGCTGGAAGAGAGATAAAGGCTCATTTGTGTCCTCTTCGCACCAGCGGGGTAAGTAGCGGTATAGGGAAATATCTCCACGGTGAATGAGAACAGCTGCAGCTTGTTAGTAGCCGGTTGGGACTTGCGAGTGAACCCGCTTTCCTCAGAGGTATCGTGCTCTGTGGTGCTGGAAGAGAGATAAAGGCTCATGTCTGTACACCACAGGGGTAAGTAGCTGGATATCAGGGGATATCTCCTCGAGTGAATGAGAACAGCTGCAGCTAGTCGTAGGAGGTCGGGCCATAGCGAGTGAACCCCGTATAGGATCTCTATAGATCCGCTGGAATCTGATTTGTGCTGGAAGAGAGATAAAGGCTCATTTATGTCCTGTAGCACCAGCGGGGTAAGAATAGCTATATATCTCCACGGTGAATGAGTACAGCTGCAGCTTGTTCATGTACGCTGGTTGGGACTTAGCGAGTGACCCCCGCTGTTCTCAGAGGTAGGATGTGCTCTGTGTTGCTGGAAGAGAGATAAAGGCTCACGTGTCCTGTAGGCACCAGCGGGGTAAGTCGCCCTATATCAGGGACTATCTCCTGAGTGAATGAGAACAGCTGCTGCTCCGTACTGTAGGCCGGTCAGGCCATAGCAGTGAACGCCACTGTCCTCCATAGGATCTGCTATATTGAGTAAACGCTGTCCTTGACAAGATCTGCATTGGTGCTGGAAGAGCGATAAAGGATAATTTATGTATTTTACGCACCACCGAGATGAATAGCTATATACCTTCTCAGTGAATGAGAACAGCTGCAGCTTGTTATTGGAGGCCTCGTGGGCCATAGAGAGTAAACTCCGCTGTCCTAGATTGAATCTGCGTGGTGGTGCTGGAAGAGAGATAAAGGCTCATTTACATCCTGTATGCACCACAGCGGGCAATAAGCTGTACATACAGTAACATCTCCTCGGTGAATGAGAACAGCTGCAGCTTGTTAGAGTAGGCTGATCGGGCCATAGACAGTGAACTCCTCTGTCCTCGATTGGATCGCTATGTGGTGCTGGAAGAGTGATCAAGGCTCATTTATAATCTCTCTACACCACCGGGTAAGTAGCTGTATATCAGGAAATATCTCCGAGCTGAATGATTACAGCTGCAGCTTGATAGGTAGGATCGTGGGGCCATAGGAATAAACTCCGCTGTCGTAGATTCAATCGGCGTTGGCGTGCTGGAAGAGAGATAAAGGCTCATTTGTGTCCTCTTCGCACCAGCGGGGTAAGTAGCAAATATTAGGAAATATCTCCACGGTGAATTAGTACAGCTGCAGCTTGTTCATGTACGCTGGTTGGGACTTAGCGAGTGACCCCCGCTGTTCTCAGAGGTAGGATGTGCTCTGTGTTGCTGGAAGAGAGATAAAGGCTCACGTGTCCTGTAGGCACCAGCGGGGTAAGTCGCCCTATATCAGGGACTATCTCCTGAGTGAATGAGAACAGCTGCTGCTCCGTACTGTAGGCCGGTCAGGCCATAGCGAGTGAACGCCACTGTCCTCCATAGGATCTGCTATATTGAGTAAACGCCGCTGTCCTTGACAAGATCTGCATTGGTGTGCTGGAAGAGCGATAAAGGATAATTTATGTATTTTACGCACCACCGAGATGAATAGCTATATACCTTCTCAGTGAATGAGAACAGCTGCAGCTTGTTATTGGAGGCCTGAGGGGCCATAGAGAGTTAACTCCGCTGTCCTAGATTGAATCTGCGTGGTGGTGCTGGAAGAGAGATAAAGGCTCATTTACATCCTGTATGCACCACAGGGGCAACTAGCTGTACATCACGTAACATCTCCTCGGTGAATGAGAACAGCTGCAGCTTGTTAGAGTAGGCTGATCGGGCGGGCCATAGACAGTGAACTCCTCTGTCCTCGATTGGATCGCTATGTGGTGCTGGAAGAGTGATCAAGGCTCATTTATAATCTCTCTACACCACCGGGTAAGTAGCTGTATATCAGAAAATACCTCCGAGCTGAATGATTACAGCTGCAGCTAGATAGGTAGGCTCGTGGGGCCATAGCGAATAAACTCCGCTGTCCTAGTTTCAATCGGGCTAGGGGTACTGGAAGGGAGATAAAGGCTCCTTTGAGTCCTCTTCACACCAGCGGGGTAACTAATTATATAGCAGGAAATAGCTCCACGGTGAATGAGAACAGCTGCAGCTTGTTAAGGTAGCCTGGTGGGACCATTGCGAGTGAACTCCGCTCTTATCGAAGGGATCTGCTTTAAGGTGCTGGAAGAGAAATAAAGGCTACACGCACAATGGAGGAAAGTAGCTGTATATCAGGAAATATCTCCGAGCTGAATGATTACAGCTGCAGCTTGATAGGGTAGGATCGTGGGGCCATAGGAATAAACTCCGCTGTCCTAGATTCAATCGGCGTTGGCGTGCTGGAAGAGAGATAAAGGCTCATTTGTGTCCTCTTCGCACCAGCGGGGTAAGTAGCAAATATTAGGAAATATCTCCACGGTGAATTAGTACAGCTGCAGCTTGTTCATGTACGCTGGTTGGGAATTAGCGAGTGACCCCCGCTGTTCTTAGAGGTAGGATGTGCTCTGTGTTGCTGGAAGAGAGATAAAGGCTCACGTGTCCTGTAGGCACCAGCGGGGTAAGTCGCCCTATATCAGGGACTATCTCCTGAGTGAATGAGAACAGCTGCTGCTCCGTACTGTAGGCCGGTCAGGCCATAGCGAGTGAACGCCACTGTCCTCCATAGGATCTGCTATATTGAGTAAACGCCGCTGTCCTTGACAAGATCTGCATTGGTGTGCTGGAAGAGCGATAAAGGATAATTTATGTATTTTACACACCTCCGAGATGAATAGCTATATACCTTCTCAGTGAATGAGAACAGCTGCAGCTTGTTATTGGAGGCCTGACCGGCCATAGAGAGTAAACTCCGCTGTCCTAGATCGAATCTGCGTGGTGGTGCTGGAAGAGATAAAGGCTCATTTACATCCTGTATGCACCACAGGGGCAACTAGCTGTACATCACGTAACATCTCCTCGGTGAATGAGAACAGCTGCAGCTTGTTAGAGTAGGCTGATCGGGCGGGCCATAGACAGTGAACTCCTCTGTCCTCGATTGGATCGCTATGTGGTGCTGGAAGAGTGATCAAGGCTCATTTATAATCTCTCTACACCACCGGGTAAGTAGCTGTATATCAGAAAATACCTCCGAGCTGAATGATTACAGCTGCAGCTTGATAGGTAGGCTCGTGGGGCCATAGCGAATAAACTCCGCTGTCCTAGTTTCAATCGGCTTAGGGGTACTGGAAGAGAGATAAAGGCTCCTTTGAGTCCTCTTCACACCAGCGGGGTAACTAATTATATAGCAGGAAATAGCTCCACGGTGAATGAGAACAGCTGCAGCTTGTTAAGGAGGCCTGCTGGGACCATTGTGAGTGAACTCCGCGTCTTATCGAAGGGATCTGCTTTAAGGTGCTGGAAGAGAAATAAAGGCTACACACACAATGGAGGTAAGTAGCTGTATATCAGGAAATATCTCCGAGCTGAATGATTACAGCTGCAGCTTGATAGGGTAGGATCGTGGGGCCATAGGAATAAACTCCGCTGTCGTAGATTCAACGGCGTTGGCGTGCTGGAAGAGAGATAAAGGCTCATTTGTGTCCTCTTCGCACCAGCGGGGTAAGTAGCAAATATTAGGAAATATCTCCACGGTGAATTAGTACAGCTGCAGCTTGTTCATGTACGAAGGTCGGGTCTTAGCGAGTGACCCCCGCTGTTTTCAGAGGTAGCATGTGCTTAGTGTTGCTGGAAGAGAGATAAAGGTCACCTGTGTCATCTAGGCACCAGCAGGAAATAGCTCCACGGTGAATGAGAACAGCTGCAACTTGTTAAGGTAGCCTGGTCGGGACATAGCGAGTGAACTCCGCTATTCTCCATAGGATCTGCTTTATGGTGCTGGAAGAGAGATAAAGGCTCATGATCTACTGTACGAACAACGCAGGTAAGTATCTGTATATCAGGGAATATCTCCTCGGTGAATGAGAACAGCTGCAGCTTGTTTGGGTAGGCCTTCGGGCCAAAGCGCGAAAACTCCGCTGTCTTCGATTGGAACTGCTTTGTGATGCTGGAATAGAGAAGGCTCATTTATGACCTGTACTCACCACCGGGGTGAGTTGTGGTACATCAGGAAATATCTCCTCGGTGAATGAGAACAGCTGAATCTTCAGGCCATCTTTCAGGCCACAGCGGTTGAACACTGCTGTTCTAGAGAAGACATGCTTTGTGGTGGTGGAAGACAGAAAATGCTCATTTGTGTCTGTACGCACCACCGGGGTACGTACCTGTACATCACAGAATATCCGTCGTGAATGAGCAGCTGCGCTTGTTGAAGTAGGCCGTTCGGGCCATAGCCAGGGAACTCCGCTGTCCTCGATTGGATCTGCTTTGTGGTGCTGGAACAGAGATAAAGGCTCATTAATGTCCTGTTCGCAACAACGGGTAAGTTGCGGTCTATCAGGGAATATGTCCTGGGAATGAGAACAGCTGCAACTTGTTACGTCTAGTATGCCGGTCGTGGCCTATTGAGTGAACGACGCTTTCCTCCACAGGTTCGCCTTTGTGGTGCTGGAAGAAAGATAAAGGCGCATTTGTGTACTGTAAACACCACAGGGGTAAGTAGCTGGACAGCTGGGAAATCTCCTCGGAGAATGAGAACAGCTGCAGCTAGGTCGGATAGGAGGTGCGGGCCATAGCGAGTGAACCCCGTGGTGCTCGATTGAAGCTGATTTGTGCTGGGAAGAGAGATAAAGGCTCATTTGGTCCTGTAGCACCAGCGGGGTAAGAAGGAAATATCTCCACGGTGAATGAGTACAGCTGCAGCTTGTTCATGTACGCTGGTTGGGACTTAGCGAGTGACCCCCGCTGTTCTCAGAGGTAGGATGTGCTCTGTGTTGCTGGAAGAGAGAAAGGCTCACGTGTCCTGTAGGCACCAGCGGGGTAAGTCGCCCTATATCAGGGACTATCTCCTGAGTGAATGAGAACAGCTGCTGCTCCGTACTGTAGGCCGGTCAGGCCATAGCAAGTGAACGCCACTGTCCTCCATAGGATCTGCTATATTGAGTAAACGCCGCTGTCCTTGACAAGATCTGCATTGGTGTGCTGGAAGAGCGATAAAGGATAATTTATGTATTTTACGCACCTCCGAGATGAATACCTATATACCTTCTCAGTGAATGAGAACAGCTGCAGCTTGTTATTGGAGGCCTGACGGGATATAGAGAGTAAACTCCGCTGTCCTAGATTGAATCTGCGTGGTGGTGCTGGAAGAGAGATAAAGGCTCATTTACATCCTGTATGCACCACAGGGGCAATAAGCTGTACATCACGTAACATCTCCTCGGTGAATGAGAACAGCTGCAGCTTGTTAGAGTAGGCTGATCGGGCGGGCCATAGACAGTGAACTCCTCTGTCCTCGATTGGATCGCTATGTTGTGCTGGAAGAGTGATCAAGGCTCATTTATAATCTCTCTACACCACCGGATAAGTAGCTGTGTATCAGGAAATATCTCGAGCTGAATTATTACAGCTGCAGCTTGATAGGGTAGGATCTTGGGGCCATAGGGAATAAACTCCGCTGTCGTAGATTCAATCGGCGTTGGCGTGCTGGAAGAGAGATAAAGGCTCATTTGTGTCCTCTTCGCACCAGCGGGGTAAGTAGCAAATATTAGGAAATATCTCCACGGTGAATTAGTACAGCTGCAGCTTGTTCATGTACGCTGGTTGGGACTTAGCGAGTGACCCCCGCTGTTCTCAGAGGTAGGATGTGCTCTGTGTTGCTGGAAGAGAGATAAAGGCTCACCTGTCCTGTAGGCACCAGCGGGGTAAGTCGCCCTATATCAGGGACTATCTCCTCAGTGAATGAGAACAACTGCTGCTCCGTACTGTAGGCCGGTCAGGCCATAGCGAGTGAACGCCACTGTCTTCCATAGGATCTGCTATATTGAGTAAACGCCGCTGTCCTTGACAAGATCTGCATTGGTGTGCTGGAAGAGCGATAAAGGATAATTTATGTATTTTACGCACCACCGAGATGAATAGCTATATACCTTCTCAGTGAATGAGAACAGCTGCAGCTTGTTATTGGAGGCCTGACGGGCCATAGAGAGTTAACTCCGCTGTCCTAGATTGAATCTGCGTGGTGGTGCTGGAAGAGAGATAAAGGCTCATTTACATCCTGTATGCACCAGAGGGGCAACTAGCTGTACATCACGTAACATCTCCTCGGTGAATGAGAACAGCTGCAGCTTGTTAGAGTAGGCTGATCGGGCGGGCCATAGACAGTGAACTCCTCTGTCCTCGATTGGATCGCTATGTGGTGCTGGAAGAGTGATCAAGGCTCATTTTTAATCTCTCTACACCACCGGGTAAGTAGCTGTATATCAGAAAATACCTCCGAGCTGAATGATTACAGCTGCAGCTTGATAGGTAGGCTCGTGGGGATATAGCGAATAAACTCCGCTGTCCTAGTTTCAATCGGCTTAGGGGTACTGGAAGAGAGATAAAGGCTCCTTTGAGTCCTCTTCACACCAGCGGGGTAACTAATTATATAGCAGGAAATAGCTCCACGGTGAATGAGAACAGCTGCAGCTTGTAAAGGTAGCCTGGTGGGACCATTGCGAGTGAACTCCTCTTATCGAAGGGATCTGCTTTAAGGTGCTGGAAGAGAAATAAAGGCTACACGCACAATGGAGGAAAGTAGCTGTATATCAGGAAATATCTCCGAGCTGAATGATTACAGCTGCAGCTTGACAGGGTAGGATCGTGGGGCCATAGGAATAAACTCCGCTGTCCTACATTCAATCGTCGCTGGGGTGCTGGAAGAGAGATAAAGGCTCATTTGTGTCCTCTTCGCACCAGCGGGGTAAGTAGCAAATATTAGGAAATATCTCCACGGTGAATGAGTACAGCTGCAGCTTGTTCATGTACGTGGTTGGGACTTAGCGAGTGACCCCCGCTGTTCTCAGAGGTAGGATGTGCTCTGTGTTGCTGGAAGAGAGATAAAGGCTCACGTGTCCTGTAGGCACCAGCGGGGTAAGTCGCCCTATATCAGGGACTATCTCCTGAGTGAATGAGAACAGCTGCTGCTCCGTACTGTAGGCCGGTCAGGCCATAGCGAGTGAACGCCACTGTCCTCCATAGGATCTGCTGTATTGAGTAAACGCCGCTGTCCTTGACAAGATCTGCTTGGTGTGCTGGAAGAGCGATAAAGGATAATTTATGTATTTTACGCACCTCCGAGATGAATAGCTATATACCTTCTCAGTGAATGAGAACAGCTGCAGCTTGTTATTGGAGGCCAGACGGCCATAGAGAGTAAACTCCGCTGTCCTAGATCGAATCTGCGTGGTGGTGCTGGAAGAGATAAAGGCTCATTTACATCCTGTATGCACCACAGGGGCAACTAGCTGTACATCACGTAACATCTCCTCGGTGAATGAGAACAGCTGCAGCTTGTTAGAGTAGGCTGATCGGGCGGGCCATAGACAGTGAACTCTTTTGTCCTCGATTGGATCGCTATGTGGTGCTGGAAGAGTGATCAAGGCTCATTTATAATCTCTCTACACCACCGGGTAAGTAGCTGTATATCAGAAAATACCTCCGAGCTGAATGATTACAGCTGCAGCTTGATAGGTAGGCTCGTGGGGCCATAGCGAATAAACTCCGCTGTCCTAGTTTCAATCGGCTTAGGGGTACTGGAAGAGAGATAAAGGCTCCTTTGAGTCCTCTTCACACCAGCGGGGTAACTAATTATATAGCAGGAAATTGCTCCACGGTGAATGAGAACAGCTGCAGCTTGTTAAGGAGGCCTGGTGGGACCATTGCGAGTGAACTCCGCGTCTTATCGAAGGGATCTGCTTTAAGGTGCTGGAAGAGAAATAAAGGCTACACACACAATGGAGGTAAGTAGCTGTATATCAGGAAATATCTCCGAGCTGAATGATTACAGCTGCAGCTTGATAGGGTAGGATCGTGGGGCCATAGGAATAAACTCCGCTGTCGTAGATTCAACCGGCGTTGGCGTGCTGGAAGAGAGATAAAGGCTCATTTGTGTCCTCTTCGCACCAGCGGGGTAAGTAGCAAATAGGAAATATCTCCACGGTGAATTAGTACAGCTGCAGCTTGTTCATGTACGAAGGTCGGGTCTTAGCGCGTGACCCCCGCTGTTTTCAGAGGTAGCATGTGCTTAGTGTTGCTGGAAGAGAGATAAAGGTCACCTGTGTCATCTAGGCACCAGCAGGAAATAGCTCCACGGTGAATGAGAACAGCTGCAACTTGTTAAGGTAGCCTGGTCGGGACATAGCGAGTGAACTCCGCTATTCTCCATAGGATCTGCTTTATGGTGCTGGAAGAGAGATAAAGGCTCATGATCTACTGTACGAACAACGCAGGTAAGTATCTGTATATCAGGGAATATCTCCTCGGTGAATGAGAACAGCTGCAGCTTGTTTGGTAGGCCTTCGGGCCAAAGCGCGAAAACTCCGCTGTCTTCGATTGGAACTGCTTTGTGATGCTGGAATAGAGATAGGGCTCATTTATGACCTGTACTCACCACCGGGGTAGTTGTGGTACATCAGGAAATATCTCCTCGGCTAAGAGAACAGCTGAATCTTCAGGCCATCTTTCAGGCCACAGCGGTGAACACTGCTGTTCTAGAGAAGACATGCTTTGTGGTGCTGGAAGACAGAAAATGCTCATTTGTGTCTGTACGCACCACCGGGGTACGTACTGTACATCACAGAATGTATCCGTCGTGAATGAGCAGCTGCAGCTTGTTGAAGTAGGCCGTTCGGGCCATAGCCAGGGAACTCTGCTGTCCTCGATTGGATCTGCTTTGTGGTGCTGGAACAGAGATAAAGGCTCATTAATGTCCTGTTCGCACAACGGGGTAAGTTGCGGTCTATCAGGAAATATCTCCTGGGAATGAGAAAAGCTGCAGCTTGTTACGTCTAGTATGCCGGTCGTGGCCTATTGAGTGAACGACGCTTTCCTCCACAGGTTCGCCTTTGTGGTGCTGGAAGAAAGATAAAGGCGCATTTGTGTACTGTAAACACCACAGGGGTAAGTAGCTGGACAGGGGAAATCTCCTCGGAGAATGAGAACAGCTGCAGCTAGTCGGATAGGAGGTGCGGGCCATAGCGAGTGAACCCCGTGGTGCTCGATTGAATCTGATTTGTGCTGGAAGAGAGATAAAGGCTCATTTGGTCCTGTAGGCACCAGCGGGGTAAGAAGGAAATATCTCCACGGTGAATGAGTACAGCTGCAGCTTGTTCATGTACGCTGGTTGGGACTTAGCGAGTGACCCCCGCTGTTCTCAGAGGTAGGATGTGCTCTGTGTTGCTGGAAGAGAGAAAGGCTCACGTGTCCTGTAGGCACCAGCGGGGTAAGTCGCCCTATATCAGGGACTATCTCCTGAGTGAATGAGAACAGCTGCAGCTTGTACTGTAGGCCGGTCAGGCCATAGCAAGTGAACGCCACTGTCCTCCATAGGATCTGCTATATTGAGTAAACGCCGCTGTCCTTGACAAGATCTGCATTGGTGTGCTGGAAGAGCGATAAAGGATATTTATGTATTTTACGCACCACCGAGATGAATACCTATATACCTCTCAGTGAATGAGAACAGCTGCAGCTTGTTATTGGAGGCCTGACGGGATATAGAGAGTAAACTCCGCTGTCCTAGATTGAATCTGCTGGTGGTGCTGGAAGAGAGATAAAGGCTCATTTACATCCTGTATGCACCACAGGGGCAATAAGCTGTACATCAGTAACATCTCCTCGGTGAATGAGAACAGCTGCAGCTTGTTAGAGTAGGCTGATCGGGCGGGCCATAGCAGTGAACTCCTCTGTCCTCGATTGGATCGCTATGTTGTGCTGGAAGAGTGATCAAGGCTCATTTATAATCTCTCTACACCACCGGATAAGTAGCTGTGTATCAGGAAATATCTCGAGCTGAATGATTACAGCTGCAGCTTGATAGGGTAGGATCTTGGGGCCATAGGGAATAAACTCCGCTGTCGTAGATTCAATCGGCGTTGGCGTGCTGGAAGAGAGATAAAGGCTCATTTGTGTCCTCTTCGCACCAGCGGGGTAAGTAGCAAATATTAGGAAATATATCCACGGTGAATTAGTACAGCTGCAGCTTGTTCATGTACGCTGGTTGGGACTTAGCGAGTGACCCCCGCTGTTCTCAGAGGTAGGATGTGCTCTGTGTTGCTGGAAGAGAGATAAAGGCTCACCTGTCCTGTAGGCACCAGCGGGGTAAGTCGCCCTATATCAGGGACTATCTCCTCAGTGAATGAGAACAACTGCTGCTCCGTACTGTAGGCCGGTCAGGCTATAGCGAGTGAACGCCACTGTCTTCCATAGGATCTGCTATATTGAGTAAACGCCGCTGTCCTTGACAAGATCTGCATTGGTGTGCTGGAAGAGCGATAAAGGATAATTTATGTATTTTACGCACCACCGAGATGAATAGCTATATACCTTCTCAGTGAATGAGAACAGCTGCAGCTTGTTATTGGAGGCCTGACGGGCCATAGAGAGTTAACTCCGCTGTCCTAGATTGAATCTGCGTGGTGGTGCTGGAAGAGAGATAAAGGCTCATTTACATCCTGTATGCACCAGAGGGGCAACTAGCTGTACATCACGTAACATCTCCTCGGTGAATGAGAACAGCTGCAGCTTGTTAGAGTAGGCTGATCGGGCGGGCCATAGACAGTGAACTCCTCTGTCCTCGATTGGATCGCTATGTGGTGCTGGAAGAGTGATCAAGGCTCATTTTTAATCTCTCTACACCACCGGGTAAGTAGCTGTATATCAGAAAATACCTCCGAGCTGAATGATTACAGCTGCAGCTTGATAGGTAGGCTCGTGGGGATATAGCGAATAAACTCCGCTGTCCTAGTTTCAATCGGCTTAGGGGTACTGGAAGAGAGATAAAGGCTCCTTTGAGTCCTCTTCACACCAGCGGGGTAACTAATTATATAGCAGGAAATAGCTCCACGGTGAATGAGAACAGCTGCAGCTTGTAAAGGTAGCCTGGTGGGACCATTGCGAGTGAACTCCGCTCTTATCGAAGGGATCTGCTTTAAGGTGCTGGAAGAGAAATAAAGGCTACACGCACAATGGAGGAAAGTAGCTGTATATCAGGAAATATCTCCGAGCTGAATGATTACAGCTGCAGCTTGACAGGGTAGGATCGTGGGGCCATAGGAATAAACTCCGCTGTCCTACATTCAATCGTCGCTGGGGTGCTGGAAGAGAGATAAAGGCTCATTTGTGTCCTCTTCGCACCAGCGGGGTAAGTAGCAAATATTAGGAAATATCTCCACGGTGAATGAGTACAGCTGCAGCTTGTTCATGTACGTTGGTTGGGACTTAGTGAGTGACCCCCGCTGTTCTCAGAGGTAGGATGTGCTCTGTGTTGCTGGAAGAGAGATAAAGGCTCACGTGTCCTGTAGGCACCAGCGGGGTAAGTCGCCCTATATCAGGGACTATCTCCTGAGTGAATGAGAACAGCTGCTGCTCCGTACTGTAGGCCGGTCAGGCCATAGCGAGTGAACGCCACTGTCCTCCATAGGATCTGCTGTATTGAGTAAACGCCGCTGTCCTTGACAAGATCTGCTTTGGTGTGCTGGAAGAGCGATAAAGGATAATTTATGTATTTTACGCACCTCCGAGATGAATAGCTATATACCTTCTCAGTGAATGAGAACAGCTGCAGCTTGTTATTGGAGGCCTGACCGGCCATAGAGAGTAAACTCCGCTGTCCTAGATCGAATCTGCGTGGTGGTGCTGGAATTGAGATAAAGGCTCATTTACATCCTGTATGCACCACAGGGGCAACTAGCTGTACATCACGTAACATCTCCTCGGTGAATGAGAACAGCTGCAGCTTGTTAGAGTAGGCTGATCGGGCGGGCCATAGACAGTGAACTCTTTTGTCCTCGATTGGATCGCTATGTGGTGCTGGAAGAGTGATCAAGGCTCATTTATAATCTCTCTACACCACCGGGTAAGTAGCTGTATATCAGAAAATACCTCCGAGCTGAATGATTACTGCTGCAGCTTGATAGGTAGGCTCGTGGGGCCATAGCGAATAAACTCCGCTGTCCTAGTTTCAATCGGCTTAGGGGTACTGGAAGAGAGATAAAGGCTCCTTTGAGTCCTCTTCACACCAGCGGGGTAACTAATTATATAGCAGGAAATTGCTCCACGGTGAATGAGAACAGCTGCAGCTTGTTAAGGAGGCCTGGTGGGACCATTGCGAGTGAACTCCGCGTCTTATCGAAGGGATCTGCTTTAAGGTGCTGGAAGAGAAATAAAGGCTACACACACAATGGAGGTAAGTAGCTGTATATCAGGAAATATCTCCGAGCTGAATGATTACAGCTGCAGCTTGATAGGGTAGGATCGTGGGGCCATAGGAATAAACTCCGCTGTCGTAGATTCAACCGGCGTTGGCGTGCTGGAAGAGAGATAAAGGCTCATTTGTGTCCTCTTCGCACCAGCGGGGTAAGTAGCAAATAGGAAATATCTCCACGGTGAATTAGTACCGCTGCAGCTTGTTCATGTACGAAGGTCGGGTCTTAGCGCGTGACCCCCGCTGTTTTCAGAGGTAGCATGTGCTTAGTGTTGCTGGAAGAGAGATAAAGGTTCACCTGTGTCATCTAGGCACCAGCAGGAAATAGCTCCACGGTGAATGAGAACAGCTGCAACTTGTTAAGGTAGCCTGGTCGGGACATAGCGAGTGAACTCCGCTATTCTCCATAGGATCTGCTTTATGGTGCTGGAAGAGAGATAAAGGCTCACTGATCTACTGTACGAACAACGCAGGTAAGTATCTGTATATCAGGGAATATCTCCTCGGTGAATGAGAACAGCTGCAGCTTGTTTGGGTAGGCCTTCGGGCCAAAGCGCGAAAACTCCGCTGTCTTCGATTGGAACTGCTTTGTGATGCTGGAATAGAGAAGGGCTCATTTATGACCTGTACTCACCACCGGGGTGAGTTGTGGTACATCAGGAAATATCTCCTCGGCTAAGGAGAACAGCTGAATCTTCAGGCCATCTTTCAGGCCACAGCGGTTGAACACTGCTGTTCTAGAGAAGACATGCTTTGTGGTGGTGGAAGACAGAAAATGCTCATTTGTGTCTGTACGCACCACCGGGGTAAGTACCTGTACATCACAGAATGTATCCGTCGTGAATCCGAGCAGCTGCGGCTTGTTGAAGTAGGCCGTTCGGGCCATAGCCAGGGAACTCTGCTGTCCTCGATTGGATCTGCTTTGTGGTGCTGGAACAGAGATAAAGGCTCATTAATGTCCTGTTCGCAACAACGGGTAAGTTGCGGTCTATCAGGGAATATGTCCTGGGAGAATGAGAAAAGCTACAACTTGTTACGTCTAGTATGCCGGTCGTGGCCTATTGAGTGAACGACGCTTTCCTCCACAGGTTCGCCTTTGTGGTGCTGGAAGAAAGATAAAGGCGCATTTGTGTACTGTAAACACCACAGGGGTAAGTAGCTGGACAGCTGGGAAATCTCCTCGGAGAATGAGAACAGATGCAGCTAGGTCGGATAGGAGGTGCGGGCCATAGCGAGTGAACCCCGTGGTGCTCGATTGAATCTGATTTGTGCTCGGGAAGAGAGATAACGGCTCATTTGGTCCTGTAGGCACCAGCGGGGTAAGAAGGAAATATCTCCACGGTGAATGAGTACAGCTGCAGCTTGTTCATGTACGCTGGTTGGGACTTAGCGAGTGACCCCCGCTGTTCTCAGAGGTAGGATGTGCTCTGTGTTGCTGGAAGAGAGAAAGGCTCACGTGTCCTGTAGGCACCAGCGGGGTAAGTCGCCCTATATCAGGGACTATCTCCTGAGTGAATAAGAACAGCTGCTGCTCCGTACTGTAGGCCGGTCAGGCCATAGCAAGTGAACGCCACTGTCCTCCATAGGATCTGCTATATTGAGTAAACGCCGCTGTCCTTGACAAGATCTGCATTGGTGTGCTGGAAGAGCGATAAAGGATAATTTATGTATTTTACGCACCACCGAGATGAATACCTATATACCTTCTCAGTGAATGAGAACAGCTGCACCTTGTTATTGGAGGCCTGACGGGATATAGAGAGTAAACTCCGCTGTCCTAGATTGAATCTGCGTGGTGGTGCTGGAAGAGAGATAAAGGCTCATTTACATCCTGTATGCACCACAGGGGCAATAAGCTGTACATCACGTAACATCTCCTCGGTGAATGAGAACAGCTGCAGCTTGTTAGAGTAGGCTGATCGGGCGGGCCATAGACAGTGAACTCCTCTGTCCTCGATTGGATCGCTATGTTGTGCTGGAAGAGTGATCAAGGCTCATTTATAATCTCTCTACACCACCGGATAAGTAGCTGTGTATCAGGAAATATCTGCGAGCTGAATTATTACAGCTGCAGCTTGATAGGGTAGGATCTTGGGGCCATAGGGAATAAACTCCGCTGTCGTAGATTCAATCGGCGTTGGCGTGCTGGAAGAGAGATAAAGGCTCATTTGTGTCCTCTTCGCACCAGCGGGGTAAGTAGCAAATATTAGGAAATATCTCCACGGTGAATTAGTACAGCTGCAGCTTGTTCATGTACGCTGGTTGGGACTTAGCGAGTGACCCCCGCTGTTCTCAGAGGTAGGATGTGCTCTGTGTTGCTGGAAGAGAGATAAAGGCTCACCTGTCCTGTAGGCACCAGCGGGGTAAGTCGCCCTATATCAGGGACTATCTCCTCAGTGAATGAGAACAGCTGCTGCTCCGTACTGTAGGCCGGTCAGGCCATAGCGAGTGAACGCCACTGTCTTCCATAGGATCTGCTATATTGAGTAAACGCCGCTGTCCTTGACAAGATCTGCATTGGTGTGCTGGAAGAGCGATAAAGGATAATTTATGTATTTTACGCACCACCGAGATGAATAGCTATATACCTTCTCAGTGAATGAGAACAGCTGCAGCTTGTTATTGGAGGCCTGACGGGCCATAGAGAGTTAACTCCGCTGTCCTAGATTGAATCTGCGTGGTGGTGCTGGAAGAGAGATAAAGGCTCATTTACATCCTGTATGCACCAGAGGGGCAACTAGCTGTACATCACGTAACATCTCCTCGGTGAATGAGAACAGCTGCAGCTTGTTAGAGTAGGCTGATCGGGCGGGCCATAGACAGTGAACTCCTCTGTCCTCGATTGGATCGCTATGTGGTGCTGGAAGAGTGATCAAGGCTCATTTATAATCTCTCTACACCACCGGGTAAGTAGCTGTATATCAGAAAATACCTCCGAGCTGAATGATTACAGCTGCAGCTAGATAGGTAGGCTCGTGGGGCCATAGCGAATAAACTCCGCTATCCTAGTTTCAATCGGGCTAGGGGTACTGGAAGGGAGATAAAGGCTCCTTTGAGTCCTCTTCACACCAGCGGGGTAACTAATTATATAGCAGGAAATAGCTCCACGGTGAATGAGAACGGCTGCAGCTTGTTAAGGTAGCCTGGTGGGACCATTGCGAGTGAACTCCGCTCTTATCGAAGGGATCTGCTTTAAGGTGCTGGAAGAGAAATAAAGGCTACACGCACAATGGAGGAAAGTAGCTGTATATCAGGAAATATCTCCGAGCTGAATGATTACAGCTGCAGCTTGATAGGGTAGGATCGTGGGGCCATAGGAATAAACTCCGCTGTCCTAGATTCAATCGGCGTTGGCGTGCTGGAAGAGAGATAAAGGCTCATTTGTGTCCTCTTCGCACCAGCGGGGTAAGTAGCAAATATTAGGAAATATCTCCACGGTGAATTAGTACAGCTGCAGCTTGTTCATGTACGCTGGTTGGGAATTAGCGAGTGACCCCCGCTGTTCTTAGAGGTAGGATGTGCTCTGTGTTGCTGGAAGAGAGATAAAGGCTCACGTGTCCTGTAGGCACCAGCGGGGTAAGTCGCCCTATATCAGGGACTATCTCCTGAGTGAATGAGAACAGCTGCTGCTCCGTACTGTAGGCCGGTCAGGCCATAGCGAGTGAACGCCACTGTCCTCCATAGGATCTGCTATATTGAGTAAACGCCGCTGTCCTTGACAAGATCTGCATTGGTGTGCTGGAAGAGCGATAAAGGATAATTTATGTATTTTACACACCTCCGAGATGAATAGCTATATACCTTCTCAGTGAATGAGAACAGCTGCAGCTTGTTATTGGAGGCCTGACCGGCCATAGAGAGTAAACTCCGCTGTCCTAGATCGAATCTGCGTGGTGGTGCTGGAATTGAGATAAAGGCTCATTTACATCCTGTATGCACCACAGGGGCAACTAGCTGTACATCACGTAACATCTCCTCGGTGAATGAGAACAGCTGCAGCTTGTTAGAGTAGGCTGATCGGGCGGGCCATAGACAGTGAACTCCTCTGTCCTCGATTGGATCGCTATGTGGTGCTGGAAGAGTGATCAAGGCTCATTTATAATCTCTCTACACCACCGGGTAAGTAGCTGTATATCAGAAAATACCTCCGAGCTGAATGATTACAGCTGCAGCTTGATAGGTAGGCTCGTGGGGCCATAGCGAATAAACTCCGCTGTCCTAGTTTCAATCGGCTTAGGGGTACTGGAAGAGAGATAAAGGCTCCTTTGAGTCCTCTTCACACCAGCGGGGTAACTAATTATATAGCAGGAAATAGCTCCACGGTGAATGAGAACAGCTGCAGCTTGTTAAGGAGGCCTGCTGGGACCATTGTGAGTGAACTCCGCGTCTTATCGAAGGGATCTGCTTTAAGGTGCTGGAAGAGAAATAAAGGCTACACACACAATGGAGGTAAGTAGCTGTATATCAGGAAATATCTCCGAGCTGAATGATTACAGCTGCAGCTTGATAGGGTAGGATCGTGGGGCCGTAGGAATAAACTCCGCTGTCGTAGATTCAACCGGCGTTGGCGTGCTGGAAGAGAGATAAAGGCTCATTTGTGTCCTCTTCGCACCAGCGGGGTAAGTAGCAAATATTAGGAAATATCTCCACGGTGAATTAGTACCGCTGCAGCTTGTTCATGTACGAAGGTCGGGTCTTAGCGAGTGACCCCCGCTGTTTTCAGAGGTAGCATGTGCTTAGTGTTGCTGGAAGAGAGATAAAGGTTCACCTGTGTCATCTAGGCACCAGCAGGAAATAGCTCCACGGTGAATGAGAACAGCTGCAACTTGTTAAGGTAGCCTGGTCGGGACATAGCGAGTGAACTCCGCTATTCTCCATAGGATCTGCTTTATGGTGCTGGAAGAGAGATAAAGGCTCACTGATCTACTGTACGAACAACGCAGGTAAGTATCTGTATATCAGGGAATATCTCCTCGGTGAATGAGAACAGCTGCAGCTTGTTTGGGTAGGCCTTCGGGCCAAAGCGCGAAAACTCCGCTGTCTTCGATTGGAACTGCTTTGTGATGCTGGAATAGAGAAGGGCTCATTTATGACCTGTACTCACCACCGGGGTGAGTTGTGGTACATCAGGAAATATCTCCTCGGCTAAGGAGAACAGCTGAATCTTCAGGCCATCTTTCAGGCCACAGCGGTTGAACACTGCTGTTCTAGAGAAGACATGCTTTGTGGTGGTGGAAGACAGAAAATGCTCATTTGTGTCTGTACGCACCACCGGGGTACGTACCTGTACATCACAGAATGTATCCGTCGTGAATCCGAGCAGCTGCGGCTTGTTGAAGTAGGCCGTTCGGGCCATAGCCAGGGAACTCTGCTGTCCTCGATTGGATCTGCTTTGTGGTGCTGGAACAGAGATAAAGGCTCATTAATGTCCTGTTCGCAACAACGGGTAAGTTGCGGTCTATCAGGGAATATGTCCTGGGAGAATGAGAAAAGCTACAACTTGTTACGTCTAGTATGCCGGTCGTGGCCTATTGAGTGAACGACGCTTTCCTCCACAGGTTCGCCTTTGTGGTGCTGGAAGAAAGATAAAGGCGCATTTGTGTACTGTAAACACCACAGGGGTAAGTAGCTGGACAGCTGGGAAATCTCCTCGGAGAATGAGAACAGATGCAGCTAGGTCGGATAGGAGGTGCGGGCCATAGCGAGTGAACCCCGTGGTGCTCGATTGAAGCTGATTTGTGCTCGGGAAGAGAGATAACGGCTCATTTGGTCCTGTAGGCACCAGCGGGGTAAGAAGGAAATATCTCCACGGTGAATGAGTACAGCTGCAGCTTGTTCATGTACGCTGGTTGGGACTTAGCGAGTGACCCCCGCTGTTCTCAGAGGTAGGATGTGCTCTGTGTTGCTGGAAGAGAGAAAGGCTCACGTGTCCTGTAGGCACCAGCGGGGTAAGTCGCCCTATATCAGGGACTATCTCCTGAGTGAATGAGAACAGCTGCTGCTCCGTACTGTAGGCCGGTCAGGCCATAGCAAGTGAACGCCACTGTCCTCCATAGGATCTGCTATATTGAGTAAACGCCGCTGTCCTTGACAAGATCTGCATTGGTGTGCTGGAAGAGCGATAAAGGATAATTTATGTATTTTACGCACCTCCGAGATGAATACCTATATACCTTCTCAGTGAATGAGAACAGCTGCACCTTGTTATTGGAGGCCTGACGGGATATAGAGAGTAAACTCCGCTGTCCTAGATTGAATCTGCGTGGTGGTGCTGGAAGAGAGATAAAGGCTCATTTACATCCTGTATGCACCACAGGGGCAATAAGCTGTACATCACGTAACATCTCCTCGGTGAATGAGAACAGCTGCAGCTTGTTAGAGTAGGCTGATCGGGCGGGCCATAGACAGTGAACTCCTCTGTCCTCGATTGGATCGCTATGTTGTGCTGGAAGAGTGATCAAGGCTCATTTATAATCTCTCTACACCACCGGATAAGTAGCTGTGTATCAGGAAATATCTGCGAGCTGAATTATTACAGCTGCAGCTTGATAGGGTAGGATCTTGGGGCCATAGGGAATAAACTCCGCTGTCGTAGATTCAATCGGCGTTGGCGTGCTGGAAGAGAGATAAAGGCTCATTTGTGTCCTCTTCGCACCAGCGGGGTAAGTAGCAAATATTAGGAAATATCTCCACGGTGAATTAGTACAGCTGCAGCTTGTTCATGTACGCTGGTTGGGACTTAGCGAGTGACCCCCGCTGTTCTCAGAGGTAGGATGTGCTCTGTGTTGCTGGAAGAGAGATAAAGGCTCACCTGTCCTGTAGGCACCAGCGGGGTAAGTCGCCCTATATCAGGGACTATCTCCTCAGTGAATGAGAACAACTGCTGCTCCGTACTGTAGGCCGGTCAGGCTATAGCGAGTGAACGCCACTGTCTTCCATAGGATCTGCTATATTGAGTAAACGCCGCTGTCCTTGACAAGATCTGCATTGGTGTGCTGGAAGAGCGATAAAGGATAATTTATGTATTTTACGCACCACCGAGATGAATAGCTATATACCTTCTCAGTGAATGAGAACAGCTGCAGCTTGTTATTGGAGGCCTGACGGGCCATAGAGAGTTAACTCCGCTGTCCTAGATTGAATCTGCGTGGTGGTGCTGGAAGAGAGATAAAGGCTCATTTACATCCTGTATGCACCAGAGGGGCAACTAGCTGTACATCACGTAACATCTCCTCGGTGAATGAGAACAGCTGCAGCTTGTTAGAGTAGGCTGATCGGGCGGGCCATAGACAGTGAACTCCTCTGTCCTCGATTGGATCGCTATGTGGTGCTGGAAGAGTGATCAAGGCTCATTTTTAATCTCTCTACACCACCGGGTAAGTAGCTGTATATCAGAAAATACCTCCGAGCTGAATGATTACAGCTGCAGCTTGATAGGTAGGCTCGTGGGGATATAGCGAATAAACTCCGCTGTCCTAGTTTCAATCGGCTTAGGGGTACTGGAAGAGAGATAAAGGCTCCTTTGAGTCCTCTTCACACCAGCGGGGTAACTAATTATATAGCAGGAAATAGCTCCACGGTGAATGAGAACAGCTGCAGCTTGTAAAGGTAGCCTGGTGGGACCATTGCGAGTGAACTCCGCTCTTATCGAAGGGATCTGCTTTAAGGTGCTGGAAGAGAAATAAAGGCTACACGCACAATGGAGGAAAGTAGCTGTATATCAGGAAATATCTCCGAGCTGAATGATTACAGCTGCAGCTTGACAGGGTAGGATCGTGGGGCCATAGGAATAAACTCCGCTGTCCTACATTCAATCGTCGCTGGGGTGCTGGAAGAGAGATAAAGGCTCATTTGTGTCCTCTTCGCACCAGCGGGGTAAGTAGCAAATATTAGGAAATATCTCCACGGTGAATGAGTACAGCTGCAGCTTGTTCATGTACGTTGGTTGGGACTTAGTGAGTGACCCCCGCTGTTCTCAGAGGTAGGATGTGCTCTGTGTTGCTGGAAGAGAGATAAAGGCTCACGTGTCCTGTAGGCACCAGCGGGGTAAGTCGCCCTATATCAGGGACTATCTCCTGAGTGAATGAGAACAGCTGCTGCTCCGTACTGTAGGCCGGTCAGGCCATAGCGAGTGAACGCCACTGTCCTCCATAGGATCTGCTGTATTGAGTAAACGCCGCTGTCCTTGACAAGATCTGCTTTGGTGTGCTGGAAGAGCGATAAAGGATAATTTATGTATTTTACGCACCTCCGAGATGAATAGCTATATACCTTCTCAGTGAATGAGAACAGCTGCAGCTTGTTATTGGAGGCCAGACCGGCCATAGAGAGTAAACTCCGCTGTCCTAGATCGAATCTGCGTGGTGGTGCTGGAATTGAGATAAAGGCTCATTTACATCCTGTATGCACCACAGGGGCAACTAGCTGTACATCACGTAACATCTCCTCGGTGAATGAGAACAGCTGCAGCTTGTTAGAGTAGGCTGATCGGGCGGGCCATAGACAGTGAACTCTTTTGTCCTCGATTGGATCGCTATGTGGTGCTGGAAGAGTGATCAAGGCTCATTTATAATCTCTCTACACCACCGGGTAAGTAGCTGTATATCAGAAAATACCTCCGAGCTGAATGATTACTGCTGCAGCTTGATAGGTAGGCTCGTGGGGCCATAGCGAATAAACTCCGCTGTCCTAGTTTCAATCGGCTTAGGGGTACTGGAAGAGAGATAAAGGCTCCTTTGAGTCCTCTTCACACCAGCGGGGTAACTAATTATATAGCAGGAAATTGCTCCACGGTGAATGAGAACAGCTGCAGCTTGTTAAGGAGGCCTGGTGGGACCATTGCGAGTGAACTCCGCGTCTTATCGAAGGGATCTGCTTTAAGGTGCTGGAAGAGAAATAAAGGCTACACACACAATGGAGGTAAGTAGCTGTATATCAGGAAATATCTCCGAGCTGAATGATTACAGCTGCAGCTTGATAGGGTAGGATCGTGGGGCCATAGGAATAAACTCCGCTGTCGTAGATTCAACCGGCGTTGGCGTGCTGGAAGAGAGATAAAGGCTCATTTGTGTCCTCTTCGCACCAGCGGGGTAAGTAGCAAATAGGAAATATCTCCACGGTGAATTAGTACCGCTGCAGCTTGTTCATGTACGAAGGTCGGGTCTTAGCGCGTGACCCCCGCTGTTTTCAGAGGTAGCATGTGCTTAGTGTTGCTGGAAGAGAGATAAAGGTTCACCTGTGTCATCTAGGCACCAGCAGGAAATAGCTCCACGGTGAATGAGAACAGCTGCAACTTGTTAAGGTAGCCTGGTCGGGACATAGCGAGTGAACTCCGCTATTCTCCATAGGATCTGCTTTATGGTGCTGGAAGAGAGATAAAGGCTCACTGATCTACTGTACGAACAACGCAGGTAAGTATCTGTATATCAGGGAATATCTCCTCGGTGAATGAGAACAGCTGCAGCTTGTTTGGGTAGGCCTTCGGGCCAAAGCGCGAAAACTCCGCTGTCTTCGATTGGAACTGCTTTGTGATGCTGGAATAGAGAAGGGCTCATTTATGACCTGTACTCACCACCGGGGTGAGTTGTGGTACATCAGGAAATATCTCCTCGGCTAAGGAGAACAGCTGAATCTTCAGGCCATCTTTCAGGCCACAGCGGTTGAACACTGCTGTTCTAGAGAAGACATGCTTTGTGGTGGTGGAAGACAGAAAATGCTCATTTGTGTCTGTACGCACCACCGGGGTACGTACCTGTACATCACAGAATGTATCCGTCGTGAATCCGAGCAGCTGCGGCTTGTTGAAGTAGGCCGTTCGGGCCATAGCCAGGGAACTCTGCTGTCCTCGATTGGATCTGCTTTGTGGTGCTGGAACAGAGATAAAGGCTCATTAATGTCCTGTTCGCAACAACGGGTAAGTTGCGGTCTATCAGGGAATATGTCCTGGGAGAATGAGAAAAGCTACAACTTGTTACGTCTAGTATGCCGGTCGTGGCCTATTGAGTGAACGACGCTTTCCTCCACAGGTTCGCCTTTGTGGTGCTGGAAGAAAGATAAAGGCGCATTTGTGTACTGTAAACACCACAGGGGTAAGTAGCTGGACAGCTGGGAAATCTCCTCGGAGAATGAGAACAGATGCAGCTAGGTCGGATAGGAGGTGCGGGCCATAGCGAGTGAACCCCGTGGTGCTCGATTGAATCTGATTTGTGCTCGGGAAGAGAGATAACGGCTCATTTGGTCCTGTAGGCACCAGCGGGGTAAGAAGGAAATATCTCCACGGTGAATGAGTACAGCTGCAGCTTGTTCATGTACGCTGGTTGGGACTTAGCGAGTGACCCCCGCTGTTCTCAGAGGTAGGATGTGCTCTGTGTTGCTGGAAGAGAGAAAGGCTCACGTGTCCTGTAGGCACCAGCGGGGTAAGTCGCCCTATATCAGGGACTATCTCCTGAGTGAATAAGAACAGCTGCTGCTCCGTACTGTAGGCCGGTCAGGCCATAGCAAGTGAACGCCACTGTCCTCCATAGGATCTGCTATATTGAGTAAACGCCGCTGTCCTTGACAAGATCTGCATTGGTGTGCTGGAAGAGCGATAAAGGATAATTTATGTATTTTACGCACCACCGAGATGAATACCTATATACCTTCTCAGTGAATGAGAACAGCTGCACCTTGTTATTGGAGGCCTGACGGGATATAGAGAGTAAACTCCGCTGTCCTAGATTGAATCTGCGTGGTGGTGCTGGAAGAGAGATAAAGGCTCATTTACATCCTGTATGCACCACAGGGGCAATAAGCTGTACATCACGTAACATCTCCTCGGTGAATGAGAACAGCTGCAGCTTGTTAGAGTAGGCTGATCGGGCGGGCCATAGACAGTGAACTCCTCTGTCCTCGATTGGATCGCTATGTTGTGCTGGAAGAGTGATCAAGGCTCATTTATAATCTCTCTACACCACCGGATAAGTAGCTGTGTATCAGGAAATATCTGCGAGCTGAATTATTACAGCTGCAGCTTGATAGGGTAGGATCTTGGGGCCATAGGGAATAAACTCCGCTGTCGTAGATTCAATCGGCGTTGGCGTGCTGGAAGAGAGATAAAGGCTCATTTGTGTCCTCTTCGCACCAGCGGGGTAAGTAGCAAATATTAGGAAATATCTCCACGGTGAATTAGTACAGCTGCAGCTTGTTCATGTACGCTGGTTGGGACTTAGCGAGTGACCCCCGCTGTTCTCAGAGGTAGGATGTGCTCTGTGTTGCTGGAAGAGAGATAAAGGCTCACCTGTCCTGTAGGCACCAGCGGGGTAAGTCGCCCTATATCAGGGACTATCTCCTCAGTGAATGAGAACAACTGCTGCTCCGTACTGTAGGCCGGTCAGGCTATAGCGAGTGAACGCCACTGTCTTCCATAGGATCTGCTATATTGAGTAAACGCCGCTGTCCTTGACAAGATCTGCATTGGTGTGCTGGAAGAGCGATAAAGGATAATTTATGTATTTTACGCACCACCGAGATGAATAGCTATATACCTTCTCAGTGAATGAGAACAGCTGCAGCTTGTTATTGGAGGCCTGACGGGCCATAGAGAGTTAACTCCGCTGTCCTAGATTGAATCTGCGTGGTGGTGCTGGAAGAGAGATAAAGGCTCATTTACATCCTGTATGCACCAGAGGGGCAACTAGCTGTACATCACGTAACATCTCCTCGGTGAATGAGAACAGCTGCAGCTTGTTAGAGTAGGCTGATCGGGCGGGCGATAGACAGTGAACTCCTCTGTCCTCGATTGGATCGCTATGTGGTGCTGGAAGAGTGATCAAGGCTCATTTTTAATCTCTCTACACCACCGGGTAAGTAGCTGTATATCAGAAAATACCTCCGAGCTGAATGATTACAGCTGCAGCTTGATAGGTAGGCTCGTGGGGATATAGCGAATAAACTCCGCTGTCCTAGTTTCAATCGGCTTAGGGGTACTGGAAGAGAGATAAAGGCTCCTTTGAGTCCTCTTCACACCAGCGGGGTAACTAATTATATAGCAGGAAATAGCTCCACGGTGAATGAGAACAGCTGCAGCTTGTAAAGGTAGCCTGGTGGGACCATTGCGAGTGAACTCCGCTCTTATCGAAGGGATCTGCTTTAAGGTGCTGGAAGAGAAATAAAGGCTACACGCACAATGGAGGAAAGTAGCTGTATATCAGGAAATATCTCCGAGCTGAATGATTACAGCTGCAGCTTGACAGGGTAGGATCGTGGGGCCATAGGAATAAACTCCGCTGTCCTACATTCAATCGTCGCTGGGGTGCTGGAAGAGAGATAAAGGCTCATTTGTGTCCTCTTCGCACCAGCGGGGTAAGTAGCAAATATTAGGAAATATCTCCACGGTGAATGAGTACAGCTGCAGCTTGTTCATGTACGTTGGTTGGGACTTAGTGAGTGACCCCCGCTGTTCTCAGAGGTAGGATGTGCTCTGTGTTGCTGGAAGAGAGATAAAGGCTCACGTGTCCTGTAGGCACCAGCGGGGTAAGTCGCCCTATATCAGGGACTATCTCCTGAGTGAATGAGAACAGCTGCTGCTCCGTACTGTAGGCCGGTCAGGCCATAGCGAGTGAACGCCACTGTCCTCCATAGGATCTGCTGTATTGAGTAAACGCCGCTGTCCTTGACAAGATCTGCTTTGGTGTGCTGGAAGAGCGATAAAGGATAATTTATGTATTTTACGCACCTCCGAGATGAATAGCTATATACCTTCTCAGTGAATGAGAACAGCTGCAGCTTGTTATTGGAGGCCAGACCGGCCATAGAGAGTAAACTCCGCTGTCCTAGATCGAATCTGCGTGGTGGTGCTGGAATTGAGATAAAGGCTCATTTACATCCTGTATGCACCACAGGGGCAACTAGCTGTACATCACGTAACATCTCCTCGGTGAATGAGAACAGCTGCAGCTTGTTAGAGTAGGCTGATCGGGCGGGCCATAGACAGTGAACTCTTTTGTCCTCGATTGGATCGCTATGTGGTGCTGGAAGAGTGATCAAGGCTCATTTATAATCTCTCTACACCACCGGGTAAGTAGCTGTATATCAGAAAATACCTCCGAGCTGAATGATTACTGCTGCAGCTTGATAGGTAGGCTCGTGGGGCCATAGCGAATAAACTCCGCTGTCCTAGTTTCAATCGGCTTAGGGGTACTGGAAGAGAGATAAAGGCTCCTTTGAGTCCTCTTCACACCAGCGGGGTAACTAATTATATAGCAGGAAATTGCTCCACGGTGAATGAGAACAGCTGCAGCTTGTTAAGGAGGCCTGGTGGGACCATTGCGAGTGAACTCCGCGTCTTATCGAAGGGATCTGCTTTAAGGTGCTGGAAGAGAAATAAAGGCTACACACACAATGGAGGTAAGTAGCTGTATATCAGGAAATATCTCCGAGCTGAATGATTACAGCTGCAGCTTGATAGGGTAGGATCGTGGGGCCATAGGAATAAACTCCGCTGTCGTAGATTCAACCGGCGTTGGCGTGCTGGAAGAGAGATAAAGGCTCATTTGTGTCCTCTTCGCACCAGCGGGGTAAGTAGCAAATAGGAAATATCTCCACGGTGAATTAGTACCGCTGCAGCTTGTTCATGTACGAAGGTCGGGTCTTAGCGCGTGACCCCCGCTGTTTTCAGAGGTAGCATGTGCTTAGTGTTGCTGGAAGAGAGATAAAGGTTCACCTGTGTCATCTAGGCACCAGCAGGAAATAGCTCCACGGTGAATGAGAACAGCTGCAACTTGTTAAGGTAGCCTGGTCGGGACATAGCGAGTGAACTCCGCTATTCTCCATAGGATCTGCTTTATGGTGCTGGAAGAGAGATAAAGGCTCACTGATCTACTGTACGAACAACGCAGGTAAGTATCTGTATATCAGGGAATATCTCCTCGGTGAATGAGAACAGCTGCAGCTTGTTTGGGTAGGCCTTCGGGCCAAAGCGCGAAAACTCCGCTGTCTTCGATTGGAACTGCTTTGTGATGCTGGAATAGAGAAGGGCTCATTTATGACCTGTACTCACCACCGGGGTGAGTTGTGGTACATCAGGAAATATCTCCTCGGCTAAGGAGAACAGCTGAATCTTCAGGCCATCTTTCAGGCCACAGCGGTTGAACACTGCTGTTCTAGAGAAGACATGCTTTGTGGTGGTGGAAGACAGAAAATGCTCATTTGTGTCTGTACGCACCACCGGGGTACGTACCTGTACATCACAGAATGTATCCGTCGTGAATCCGAGCAGCTGCGGCTTGTTGAAGTAGGCCGTTCGGGCCATAGCCAGGGAACTCTGCTGTCCTCGATTGGATCTGCTTTGTGGTGCTGGAACAGAGATAAAGGCTCATTAATGTCCTGTTCGCAACAACGGGTAAGTTGCGGTCTATCAGGGAATATGTCCTGGGAGAATGAGAAAAGCTACAACTTGTTACGTCTAGTATGCCGGTCGTGGCCTATTGAGTGAACGACGCTTTCCTCCACAGGTTCGCCTTTGTGGTGCTGGAAGAAAGATAAAGGCGCATTTGTGTACTGTAAACACCACAGGGGTAAGTAGCTGGACAGCTGGGAAATCTCCTCGGAGAATGAGAACAGATGCAGCTAGGTCGGATAGGAGGTGCGGGCCATAGCGAGTGAACCCCGTGGTGCTCGATTGAATCTGATTTGTGCTCGGGAAGAGAGATAACGGCTCATTTGGTCCTGTAGGCACCAGCGGGGTAAGAAGGAAATATCTCCACGGTGAATGAGTACAGCTGCAGCTTGTTCATGTACGCTGGTTGGGACTTAGCGAGTGACCCCCGCTGTTCTCAGAGGTAGGATGTGCTCTGTGTTGCTGGAAGAGAGAAAGGCTCACGTGTCCTGTAGGCACCAGCGGGGTAAGTCGCCCTATATCAGGGACTATCTCCTGAGTGAATAAGAACAGCTGCTGCTCCGTACTGTAGGCCGGTCAGGCCATAGCAAGTGAACGCCACTGTCCTCCATAGGATCTGCTATATTGAGTAAACGCCGCTGTCCTTGACAAGATCTGCATTGGTGTGCTGGAAGAGCGATAAAGGATAATTTATGTATTTTACGCACCACCGAGATGAATACCTATATACCTTCTCAGTGAATGAGAACAGCTGCACCTTGTTATTGGAGGCCTGACGGGATATAGAGAGTAAACTCCGCTGTCCTAGATTGAATCTGCGTGGTGGTGCTGGAAGAGAGATAAAGGCTCATTTACATCCTGTATGCACCACAGGGGCAATAAGCTGTACATCACGTAACATCTCCTCGGTGAATGAGAACAGCTGCAGCTTGTTAGAGTAGGCTGATCGGGCGGGCCATAGACAGTGAACTCCTCTGTCCTCGATTGGATCGCTATGTTGTGCTGGAAGAGTGATCAAGGCTCATTTATAATCTCTCTACACCACCGGATAAGTAGCTGTGTATCAGGAAATATCTGCGAGCTGAATTATTACAGCTGCAGCTTGATAGGGTAGGATCTTGGGGCCATAGGGAATAAACTCCGCTGTCGTAGATTCAATCGGCGTTGGCGTGCTGGAAGAGAGATAAAGGCTCATTTGTGTCCTCTTCGCACCAGCGGGGTAAGTAGCAAATATTAGGAAATATCTCCACGGTGAATTAGTACAGCTGCAGCTTGTTCATGTACGCTGGTTGGGACTTAGCGAGTGACCCCCGCTGTTCTCAGAGGTAGGATGTGCTCTGTGTTGCTGGAAGAGAGATAAAGGCTCACCTGTCCTGTAGGCACCAGCGGGGTAAGTCGCCCTATATCAGGGACTATCTCCTCAGTGAATGAGAACAACTGCTGCTCCGTACTGTAGGCCGGTCAGGCTATAGCGAGTGAACGCCACTGTCTTCCATAGGATCTGCTATATTGAGTAAACGCCGCTGTCCTTGACAAGATCTGCATTGGTGTGCTGGAAGAGCGATAAAGGATAATTTATGTATTTTACGCACCACCGAGATGAATAGCTATATACCTTCTCAGTGAATGAGAACAGCTGCAGCTTGTTATTGGAGGCCTGACGGGCCATAGAGAGTTAACTCCGCTGTCCTAGATTGAATCTGCGTGGTGGTGCTGGAAGAGAGATAAAGGCTCATTTACATCCTGTATGCACCAGAGGGGCAACTAGCTGTACATCACGTAACATCTCCTCGGTGAATGAGAACAGCTGCAGCTTGTTAGAGTAGGCTGATCGGGCGGGCGATAGACAGTGAACTCCTCTGTCCTCGATTGGATCGCTATGTGGTGCTGGAAGAGTGATCAAGGCTCATTTATAATCTCTCTACACCACCGGGTAAGTAGCTGTATATCAGAAAATACCTCCGAGCTGAATGATTACAGCTGCAGCTTGATAGGTAGGCTCGTGGGGATATAGCGAATAAACTCCGCTGTCCTAGTTTCAATCGGCTTAGGGGTACTGGAAGAGAGATAAAGGCTCCTTTGAGTCCTCTTCACACCAGCGGGGTAACTAATTATATAGCAGGAAATAGCTCCACGGTGAATGAGAACAGCTGCAGCTTGTAAAGGTAGCCTGGTGGGACCATTGCGAGTGAACTCCGCTCTTATCGAAGGGATCTGCTTTAAGGTGCTGGAAGAGAAATAAAGGCTACACGCACAATGGAGGAAAGTAGCTGTATATCAGGAAATATCTCCGAGCTGAATGATTACAGCTGCAGCTTGACAGGGTAGGATCGTGGGGCCATAGGAATAAACTCCGCTGTCCTACATTCAATCGTCGTGGGTGCTGGAAGAGAGATAAAGGCTCATTTGTGTCCTCTTCGCACCAGCGGGGTAAGTAGCAAATATTAGGAAATATCTCCACGGTGAATGAGTACAGCTGCAGCTTGTTCATGTACGTGGTTGGGACTTAGCGAGTGACCCCCGCTGTTCTCAGAGGTAGGATGTGCTCTGTGTTGCTGGAAGAGAGATAAAGGCTCACGTGTCCTGTAGGCACCAGCGGGGTAAGTCGCCCTATATCAGGGACTATCTCCTGAGTGAATGAGAACAGCTGCTGCTCCGTACTGTAGGCCGGTCAGGCCATAGCGAGTGAACGCCACTGTCCTCCATAGGATCTGCTGTATTGAGTAAACGCCGCTGTCCTTGACAAGATCTGCTTTGGTGTGCTGGAAGAGCGATAAAGGATAATTTATGTATTTTACGCACCTCCGAGATGAATAGCTATATACCTTCTCAGTGAATGAGAACAGCTGCAGCTTGTTATTGGAGGCCTGACCGGCCATAGAGAGTAAACTCCGCTGTCCTAGATCGAATCTGCGTGGTGGTGCTGGAATTGAGATAAAGGCTCATTTACATCCTGTATGCACCACAGGGGCAACTAGCTGTACATCACGTAACATCTCCTCGGTGAATGAGAACAGCTGCAGCTTGTTAGAGTAGGCTGATCGGGCGGGCCATAGACAGTGAACTCTTTTGTCCTCGATTGGATCGCTATGTGGTGCTGGAAGAGTGATCAAGGCTCATTTATAATCTCTCTACACCACCGGGTAAGTAGCTGTATATCAGAAAATACCTCCGAGCTGAATGATTACAGCTGCAGCTTGATAGGTAGGCTCGTGGGGCCATAGCGAATAAACTCCGCTGTCCTAGTTTCAATCGGCTTAGGGGTACTGGAAGAGAGATAAAGGCTCCTTTGAGTCCTCTTCACACCAGCGGGGTAACTAATTATATAGCAGGAAATTGCTCCACGGTGAATGAGAACAGCTGCAGCTTGTTAAGGAGGCCTGGTGGGACCATTGCGAGTGAACTCCGCGTCTTATCGAAGGGATCTGCTTTAAGGTGCTGGAAGAGAAATAAAGGCTACACACACAATGGAGGTAAGTAGCTGTATATCAGGAAATATCTCCGAGCTGAATGATTACAGCTGCAGCTTGATAGGGTAGGATCGTGGGGCCATAGGAATAAACTCCGCTGTCGTAGATTCAACCGGCGTTGGCGTGCTGGAAGAGAGATAAAGGCTCATTTGTGTCCTCTTCGCACCAGCGGGGTAAGTAGCAAATAGGAAATATCTCCACGGTGAATTAGTACCGCTGCAGCTTGTTCATGTACGAAGGTCGGGTCTTAGCGAGTGACCCCCGCTGTTTTCAGAGGTAGCATGTGCTTAGTGTTGCTGGAAGAGAGATAAAGGTTCACCTGTGTCATCTAGGCACCAGCAGGAAATAGCTCCACGGTGAATGAGAACAGCTGCAACTTGTTAAGGTAGCCTGGTCGGGACATAGCGAGTGAACTCCGCTATTCTCCATAGGATCTGCTTTATGGTGCTGGAAGAGAGATAAAGGCTCACTGATCTACTGTACGAACAACGCAGGTAAGTATCTGTATATCAGGGAATATCTCCTCGGTGAATGAGAACAGCTGCAGCTTGTTTGGGTAGGCCTTCGGGCCAAAGCGCGAAAACTCCGCTGTCTTCGATTGGAACTGCTTTGTGATGCTGGAATAGAGAAGGGCTCATTTATGACCTGTACTCACCACCGGGGTGAGTTGTGGTACATCAGGAAATATCTCCTCGGCTAAGGAGAACAGCTGAATCTTCAGGCCATCTTTCAGGCCACAGCGGTTGAACACTGCTGTTCTAGAGAAGACATGCTTTGTGGTGGTGGAAGACAGAAAATGCTCATTTGTGTCTGTACGCACCACCGGGGTAAGTACCTGTACATCACAGAATGTATCCGTCGTGAATCCGAGCAGCTGCGGCTTGTTGAAGTAGGCCGTTCGGGCCATAGCCAGGGAACTCTGCTGTCCTCGATTGGATCTGCTTTGTGGTGCTGGAACAGAGATAAAGGCTCATTAATGTCCTGTTCGCAACAACGGGTAAGTTGCGGTCTATCAGGGAATATGTCCTGGGAGAATGAGAAAAGCTACAACTTGTTACGTCTAGTATGCCGGTCGTGGCCTATTGAGTGAACGACGCTTTCCTCCACAGGTTCGCCTTTGTGGTGCTGGAAGAAAGATAAAGGCGCATTTGTGTACTGTAAACACCACAGGGGTAAGTAGCTGGACAGCTGGGAAATCTCCTCGGAGAATGAGAACAGATGCAGCTAGGTCGGATAGGAGGTGCGGGCCATAGCGAGTGAACCCCGTGGTGCTCGATTGAATCTGATTTGTGCTCGGGAAGAGAGATAACGGCTCATTTGGTCCTGTAGGCACCAGCGGGGTAAGAAGGAAATATCTCCACGGTGAATGAGTACAGCTGCAGCTTGTTCATGTACGCTGGTTGGGACTTAGCGAGTGACCCCCGCTGTTCTCAGAGGTAGGATGTGCTCTGTGTTGCTGGAAGAGAGAAAGGCTCACGTGTCCTGTAGGCACCAGCGGGGTAAGTCGCCCTATATCAGGGACTATCTCCTGAGTGAATGAAGAACAGCTGCTGCTCCGTACTGTAGGCCGGTCAGGCCATAGCAAGTGAACGCCACTGTCCTCCATAGGATCTGCTATATTGAGTAAACGCCGCTGTCCTTGACAAGATCTGCATTGGTGTGCTGGAAGAGCGATAAAGGATAATTTATGTATTTTACGCACCACCGAGATGAATACCTATATACCTTCTCAGTGAATGAGAACAGCTGCACCTTGTTATTGGAGGCCTGACGGGATATAGAGAGTAAACTCCGCTGTCCTAGATTGAATCTGCGTGGTGGTGCTGGAAGAGAGATAAAGGCTCATTTACATCCTGTATGCACCACAGGGGCAATAAGCTGTACATCACGTAACATCTCCTCGGTGAATGAGAACAGCTGCAGCTTGTTAGAGTAGGCTGATCGGGCGGGCCATAGACAGTGAACTCCTCTGTCCTCGATTGGATCGCTATGTTGTGCTGGAAGAGTGATCAAGGCTCATTTATAATCTCTCTACACCACCGGATAAGTAGCTGTGTATCAGGAAATATCTGCGAGCTGAATTATTACAGCTGCAGCTTGATAGGGTAGGATCTTGGGGCCATAGGGAATAAACTCCGCTGTCGTAGATTCAATCGGCGTTGGCGTGCTGGAAGAGAGATAAAGGCTCATTTGTGTCCTCTTCGCACCAGCGGGGTAAGTAGCAAATATTAGGAAATATCTCCACGGTGAATTAGTACAGCTGCAGCTTGTTCATGTACGCTGGTTGGGACTTAGCGAGTGACCCCCGCTGTTCTCAGAGGTAGGATGTGCTCTGTGTTGCTGGAAGAGAGATAAAGGCTCACCTGTCCTGTAGGCACCAGCGGGGTAAGTCGCCCTATATCAGGGACTATCTCCTCAGTGAATGAGAACAGCTGCTGCTCCGTACTGTAGGCCGGTCAGGCTATAGCGAGTGAACGCCACTGTCTTCCATAGGATCTGCTATATTGAGTAAACGCCGCTGTCCTTGACAAGATCTGCATTGGTGTGCTGGAAGAGCGATAAAGGATAATTTATGTATTTTACGCACCACCGAGATGAATAGCTATATACCTTCTCAGTGAATGAGAACAGCTGCAGCTTGTTATTGGAGGCCTGACGGGCCATAGAGAGTTAACTCCGCTGTCCTAGATTGAATCTGCGTGGTGGTGCTGGAAGAGAGATAAAGGCTCATTTACATCCTGTATGCACCAGAGGGGCAACTAGCTGTACATCACGTAACATCTCCTCGGTGAATGAGAACAGCTGCAGCTTGTTAGAGTAGGCTGATCGGGCGGGCATAGACAGTGAACTCCTCTGTCCTCGATTGGATCGCTATGTGGTGCTGGAAGAGTGATCAAGGCTCATTTATAATCTCTCTACACCACCGGGTAAGTAGCTGTATATCAGAAAATACCTCCGAGCTGAATGATTACAGCTGCAGCTTGATAGGTAGGCTCGTGGGGATATAGCGAATAAACTCCGCTGTCCTAGTTTCAATCGGCTTAGGGGTACTGGAAGAGAGATAAAGGCTCCTTTGAGTCCTCTTCACACCAGCGGGGTAACTAATTATATAGCAGGAAATAGCTCCACGGTGAATGAGAACAGCTGCAGCTTGTAAGGTAGCCTGGTGGGACCATTGCGAGTGAACTCCGCTCTTATCGAAGGGATCTGCTTTAAGGTGCTGGAAGAGAAATAAAGGCTACACGCACAATGGAGGAAAGTAGCTGTATATCAGGAAATATCTCCGAGCTGAATGATTACAGCTGCAGCTTGACAGGGTAGGATCGTGGGGCCATAGGAATAAACTCCGCTGTCCTACATTCAATCGGCTTGGGTGCTGGAAGAGAGATAAAGGCTCATTTGTGTCCTCTTCGCACCAGCGGGGTAAGTAGCAAATATTAGGAAATATCTCCACGGTGAATGAGTACAGCTGCAGCTTGTTCATGTACGTTGGTTGGGACTAGCGAGTGACCCCCGCTGTTCTCAGAGGTAGGATGTGCTCTGTGTTGCTGGAAGAGAGATAAAGGCTCACGTGTCCTGTAGGCACCAGCGGGGTAAGTCGCCCTATATCAGGGACTATCTCCTGAGTGAATGAGAACAGCTGCTGCTCCGTACTGTAGGCCGGTCAGGCCATAGCGAGTGAACGCCACTGTCCTCCATAGGATCTGCTGTATTGCTGGAGAGATAAAGGCTCATTGTCTGCTGGTAGGAAGACGAGGATAATTTATGTATTTTACGCACCTCCGAGATGAATAGCTATATACCTTCTCAGTGAATGAGAACAGCTGCAGCTTGTTATTGGAGGCCTGACCGGCCATAGAGAGTAAACTCCGCTGTCCTAGATCGAATCTGCGTGGTGGTGCTGGAATTGAGATAAAGGCTCATTTACATCCTGTATGCACCACAGGGGCAACTAGCTGTACATCACGTAACATCTCCTCGGTGAATGAGAACAGCTGCAGCTTGTTAGAGTAGGCTGATCGGGCGGGCCATAGACAGTGAACTCTGTCCTCGATTGGATCGCTATGTGGTGCTGGAAGAGTGATCAAGGCTCATTTATAATCTCTCTACACCACCGGGTAAGTAGCTGTATATCAGAAAATACCTCCGAGCTGAATGATTACAGCTGCAGCTTGATAGGTAGGCTCGTGGGGCCATAGCGAATAAACTCCGCTGTCCTAGTTTCAATCGGCTTAGGGGTACTGGAAGAGAGATAAAGGCTCCTTTGAGTCCTCTTCACACCAGCGGGTAACTAATTATATAGCAGGAAATATTGCTCCACGGTGAATGAGAACAGCTGCAGCTTGTTAAGGAGGCCTGGTCGTGGGGCCATTGCGAGTGAACTCCGCGTCTTATCGAAGGGATCTGCTTTAAGGTGCTGGAAGAGAAATAAAGGCTACACACACAATGGAGGTAAGTAGCTGTATATCAGGAAATATCTCCGAGCTGAATGATTACAGCTGCAGCTTGATAGGGTAGGATCGTGGGGCCATAGGAATAAACTCCGCTGTCGTAGATTCAACCGGCGTTGGCGTGCTGGAAGAGAGATAAAGGCTCATTTGTGTCCTCTTCGCACCAGCGGGGTAAGTAGCAAATAGGAAATATCTCCACGGTGAATTAGTACCGCTGCAGCTTGTTCATGTACGAAGGTCGGGTCTTAGCGCGTGACCCCCGCTGTTTTCAGAGGTAGCATGTGCTTAGTGTTGCTGGAAGAGAGATAAAGGTTCACCTGTGTCATCTAGGCACCAGCAGGAAATAGCTCCACGGTGAATGAGAACAGCTGCAACTTGTTAAGGTAGCCTGGTCGGGACATAGCGAGTGAACTCCGCTATTCTCCATAGGATCTGCTTTATGGTGCTGGAAGAGAGATAAAGGCTCACTGATCTACTGTACGAACAACGCAGGTAAGTATCTGTATATCAGGGAATATCTCCTCGGTGAATGAGAACAGCTGCAGCTTGTTTGGGTAGGCCTTCGGGCCAAAGCGCGAAAACTCCGCTGTCTTCGATTGGAACTGCTTTGTGATGCTGGAATAGAGAAGGGCTCATTTATGACCTGTACTCACCACCGGGGTGAGTTGTGGTACATCAGGAAATATCTCCTCGGCTAAGGAGAACAGCTGAATCTTCAGGCCATCTTTCAGGCCACAGCGGTTGAACACTGCTGTTCTAGAGAAGACATGCTTTGTGGTGGTGGAAGACAGAAAAGGCTCATTTGTGTCTGTACGCACCACCGGGGTAAGTACCTGTACATCACAGAATGTATCCGTCGTGAATCCGAGCAGCTGCGGCTTGTTGAAGTAGGCCGTTCGGGCCATAGCCAGGGAACTCTGCTGTCCTCGATTGGATCTGCTTTGTGGTGCTGGAACAGAGATAAAGGCTCATTAATGTCCTGTTCGCAACAACGGGTAAGTTGCGGTCTATCAGGGAATATGTCCTGGGAGAATGAGAACAGCTACAACTTGTTACGTCTAGTATGCCGGTCGTGGCCTATTGAGTGAACGACGCTTTCCTCCACAGGTTCGCCTTTGTGGTGCTGGAAGAAAGATAAAGGCGCATTTGTGTACTGTAAACACCACAGGGGTAAGTAGCTGGACAGCTGGGAAATCTCCTCGGAGAATGAGAACAGATGCAGCTAGGTCGGATAGGAGGTGCGGGCCATAGCGAGTGAACCCCGTGGTGCTCGATTGAATCTGATTTGTGCTCGGGAAGAGAGATAACGGCTCATTTGGTCCTGTAGGCACCAGCGGGGTAAGAAGGAAATATCTCCACGGTGAATGAGTACAGCTGCAGCTTGTTCATGTACGCTGGTTGGGACTTAGCGAGTGACCCCCGCTGTTCTCAGAGGTAGGATGTGCTCTGTGTTGCTGGAAGAGAGAAAGGCTCACGTGTCCTGTAGGCACCAGCGGGGTAAGTCGCCCTATATCAGGGACTATCTCCTGAGTGAATGAAAACAGCTGCTGCTCCGTACTGTAGGCCGGTCAGGCCATAGCAAGTGAACGCCACTGTCCTCCATAGGATCTGCTATATTGAGTAAACGCCGCTGTCCTTGACAAGATCTGCATTGGTGTGCTGGAAGAGCGATAAAGGATAATTTATGTATTTTACGCACCACCGAGATGAATACCTATATACCTTCTCAGTGAATGAGAACAGCTGCACCTTGTTATTGGAGGCCTGACGGGATATAGAGAGTAAACTCCGCTGTCCTAGATTGAATCTGCGTGGTGGTGCTGGAAGAGAGATAAAGGCTCATTTACATCCTGTATGCACCACAGGGGCAATAAGCTGTACATCACGTAACATCTCCTCGGTGAATGAGAACAGCTGCAGCTTGTTAGAGTAGGCTGATCGGGCGGGCCATAGACAGTGAACTCCTCTGTCCTCGATTGGATCGCTATGTTGTGCTGGAAGAGTGATCAAGGCTCATTTATAATCTCTCTACACCACCGGATAAGTAGCTGTGTATCAGGAAATATCTGCGAGCTGAATTATTACAGCTGCAGCTTGATAGGGTAGGATCTTGGGGCCATAGGGAATAAACACCGCTGTCGTAGATTCAATCGGCGTTGGCGTGCTGGAAGAGAGATAAAGGCTCATTTGTGTCCTCTTCGCACCAGCGGGGTAAGTAGCAAATATTAGGAAATATCTCCACGGTGAATTAGTACAGCTGCAGCTTGTTCATGTACGCTAGTTGGGACTTAGCGAGTGACCCCCGCTGTTCTCAGAGGTAGGATGTGCTCTGTGTTGCTGGAAGAGAGATAAAGGCTCACCTGTCCTGTAGGCACCAGCGGGGTAAGTCGCCTTATATCAGGGACTATCTCCTCAGTGAATGAGAACAGCTGCTGCTCCGTACTGTATTCCGGTCAGGCCATAGCGAGTGAACGCCACTGTCTTCCATAGGATCTGCTATATTGAGTAAACGCCGCTGTCCTTGACAAGATCTGCATTGGTGTGCTGGAAGAGCGATAAAGGATAATTTATGTATTTTACGCACCACCGAGATGAATAGCTATATACCTTCTCAGTGAATGAGAACAGCTGCAGCTTGTTATTGGAGGCCTGACGGGCCATAGAGAGTTAACTCCGCTGTCCTAGATTGAATCTGCGTGGTGGTGCTGGAAGAGAGATAAAGGCTCATTTACATCCTGTATGCACCAGAGGGGCAACTAGCTGTACATCACGTAACATCTCCTCGGTGAATGAGAACAGCTGCAGCTTGTTAGAGTAGGCTGATCGGGCGGGCCATAGACAGTGAACTCCTCTGTCCTCGATTGGATCGCTATGTGGTGCTGGAAGAGTGATCAAGGCTCATTTATAATCTCTCTACACCACCGGGTAAGTAGCTGTATATCAGAAAATACCTCCGAGCTGAATGATTACAGCTGCAGCTTGAGGTAGGCCGCGGGGATATAGCGAATACTCCGCTGTCCTAGTTTCAATCGGCTTAGGGGTACTGGAAGAGAGATAAAGGCTCCTTTGAGTCCTCTTCACACCAGCGGGGTAACTAATTATATAGCAGGAAATAGCTCCACGGTGAATGAGAACAGCTGCTGCTTGTAAGGTAGCCTGGTGGGACCATTGCGAGTGAACTCCGCTCTTATCGAAGGGATCTGCTTTAAGGTGCTGGAAGAGAAATAAAGGCTACACGCACAATGGAGGAAAGTAGCTGTATATCAGGAAATATCTCCGAGCTGAATGATTACAGCTGCACTTGCTTGACAGGGTAGGATCGTGGGGCCATAGGAATAAACTCCGCTGCTAGATTCCTCGGCGTTGGCGTGCTGGAAGAGAGATAAAGGCTCATTTGTGTCCTCTTCGCACCAGCGGGGTAAGTAGCAAATATTAGGAAATATCTCCACGGTGAATTAGTACAGCTGCAGCTTGTTCATGTACGGGTCGGCTTAGCGAGTGACCCCCGCTGTTCCTGAGGTATTGCATCTGTTTGTGCTGGAAGAGAGATAAAGGCTCACGTGTCCTCTAGGCACCAGCGGGGGTGTTAGGAAATACAGTATCTCCACGGTGAATGAGAACAGCTGCAGCTTGTTCTGTAGCCTGGTCGGGACTAGCGAGTGAACCCACTGTCTCCATAGGTAAGATGTGCTCTGATGGTTGCTGGAAGAGAGATAAAGGCTCACTGTCCTGTAGCACCAGGTAAGTAGCTATATCAGGGACTATCTCCTGAGTGAATGAGAACAGCTGCAGCTTGTTTGGGTAGGCCTCGGGCCATAGAGAGATAAACTCCGCTGTCCTTGAAATCTGCTTGGTGTGCTGGAATAGAGATAAAGGCTCATTTATGTATACGCACCACCGAGGAATAGCTATATCCCTTCTCTGAATGAGAACAGCTGCAGCTTGTTAGGAGGCCTGACCGGCCATAGAGAGTAAACTCCGCTGTCCTAGATTGAATCTGCGTGGTGGTGCTGGAAGAGATAAAGGCTCATTTACCTCTGTAGCACCACCGGGGTAAGTAGCTGTACATCATGTAATCTCCTCGTGAATGAGCAGCTGCAGCTTGTTAGAGTAGGCTGTCGGGCCCATAGCAGTAACTCCTCTGTCCTCGATTGGATCGCTAGTGGTGCTGGAAGAGGATAAAGGCTCATTTATCTCTCTACACCACGGGTAAGTAGCGGTATCAGGAAATATCTGGAGTGAATGAGAACAGCTGCAGCTTGTAGGTAGGGTCGTGGGACCATTGAGTGAATAACTCCGCTGTCCTATTCAAGGGCGTTTGGGTGCTGGAAAAGAGATAAAGGCTCATTTGTGTCCACCAGGGGGTAAGTAGCTGGACATATAGGAAATATCTCCACGGTGAATGAGACAGCTGCAGCTAGTATGTAGGAGGTCGTGGGGCCATAGCGAGTGAACCCCGCTGTTTTCAGAGGCGTGCTTGTGTGCTGGAAGAGAGATAAAGGCTCATGTGTCCTCTAGGCACCAGCGGGGTAAGAAGAAATATCTCCACGGTGAATGAGTACAGCTGCAGCTTGTTCATGTAGCTGATCGGGACTTAGCGAGTGACCCCGCTGTTCTCAGAGGTAGCTGCTTATGTTGCTGGAAGAGAGATAAAGGTCATTGTATACTTACGACCAGCAGGAAATAATAGAATACTCCTCGGTGAATGAGAACAGCTGCAGCTTGTTAAGGTAGGCCTGGTCGGGCCATAAGCGCGAAACTCCGCTGTCTCGATAGGAACTGCTTTATGGTGCTGGAAGAGAGATAAAGGCTCATTTACCTGTACTCACCAACGGAGTAAGTTCTGTACATCAGGAAATATCTCCTCGGTGAATGAGAACAGCTGCAGCTTGTTTGGGTAGGCCTCTCGGGCCACAGCGGTTGAACACTGCTGTCTCGATTGAAGACTGCTTTGTGGTGCTGGAAGAGAAGGGCTCATTTATGTCTGTACTCACCACCGGGGTGAGTTGTACATCAGAAATATCCGTCGTAAGAGCAGCTGCGGCTCTTGAAGTAGGCCACAGCGGAACTCCGCTGTCTAGATTGGATCTGCTTTGTGGTGCTGGAACAGAGATAAAGGCTCATTTGTCCTGTTGCAACCACGGGGTAAGTTGTACTATCAGAATATGTCCTGGGAATGAGAACAGCTGCGGCTTGTTACGAGAGTAGCCGGTCGGGCCTATTGCCAGTGAACTCGCTTTCCTCGACAGGTCTGCTTTGTGGTGCTGGAAGAGAGATAAAGGCTCATTTGTCTGTTCGCACACGGGTAAGTAGCGTCATCAGGGAAATGTCTGAGAATGAGAACAGATGCAGCTTGTTCGGTTAGGCCGTGCGGGCCATAGAGTGAACCCTTCCTCGATTCGAATCTTTTGGTGCTGGAAGAGAGATAAAGGCTCATTTGTGTCCTCTACGCACCAGCGGGGTAAGTAGCTGAAATACAGAAATATCTCCACGGTGAATGTACAGCTGCAGCTGTTCATGGAGGTGCGGGCCATAGCGAGTGAACCCCCGTGGTGCTCGATTGAATCTGATTTGTGCTCGGGAAGAGAGATAACGGCTCATTTGGTCCTGTAGGCACATGCGGGGTAAGAAGGAAATATCTCCACGGTGAATGAGTACAGCTGCAGCTTGTTCATGTACGCTGGTTGGGACTTAGCGAGTGACCCCCGCTGTTCTCAGAGGTAGGATGTGCTCTGTGTTGCTGGAAGAGAGAAAGGCTCACGTGTCCTGTAGGCACCAGCGGGGTAAGTCGCCCTATATCAGGGACTATCTCCTGAGTGAATGAGAACAGCTGCTGCTCCGTACTGTAGGCCGGTCAGGCCATAGCAAGTGAACGCCACTGTCCTCCATAGGATCTGCTAGAGTAAACGCCGCTGTCCTTGACAAGATCTGCATTGGTGTGCTGGAAGAGCGATAAAGGATAATTTATGTATTTTACGCACCACCGAGATGAATACCTATATACCTTCTCAGTGAATGAGAACAGCTGCACCTTGTTATTGGAGGCCTGACGGGATATAGAGAGTAAACTCCGCTGTCCTAGATTGAATCTGCGTGGTGGTGCTGGAAGAGAGATAAAGGCTCACATCCTGTATGCACCACAGGGGCAATAAGCTGTACATCACGTAACATCTCCTCGGTGAATGAGAACAGCTGCAGCTTGTTAGAGTAGGCTGATCGGGCGGGCCATAGACAGTGAACTCCTCTGTCCTCGATTGGATCGCTATGTTGTGCTGGAAGAGTGATCAAGGCTCATTTATAATCTCTCTACACCACCGGATAAGTAGCTGTGTATCAGGAAATATCTGCGAGCTGAATTATTACAGCTGCAGCTTGATAGGGTAGGATCTTGGGGCCATAGGGAATAAACCCGCTGTCGTAGATTCAATCGGCGTTGGCGTGCTGGAAGAGAGATAAAGGCTCATTTGTGTCCTCTTCGCACCAGCGGGGTAAGTAGCAAATATTAGGAAATATCTCCACGGTGAATTAGTACAGCTGCAGCTTGTTCATGTACGCTGGTTGGGACTTAGCGAGTGACCCCCGCTGTTCTCAGAGGTAGGATGTGCTCTGTGTTGCTGGAAGAGAGATAAAGGCTCACCTGTCCTGTAGGCACCAGCGGGGTAAGTCGCCTATATCAGGGACTATCTCCTCGGTGAATGAGAACAGCTGCAGCTTGTTTGGGTAGGCCTTCGGGCCAAAGCGCGAAAACTCCGCTGTCTTCGATTGGAACTGCTTTGTGTGCTGGAATAGAGATAAAGGGCTCATTTATGACCTGTACTCACCACCGGGGTGAGTTGTGGTACATCAGGAAATATCTCCTCGGCTAATGAGAACAGCTGCAATCTTCAGGCCATCTTTCAGGCCACAGCGAGTTGAACTCCGCTGTCTAGAGAAGACTGCTTTGTGGTGGTGGAAGAGAGATAAAGGCTCATTTGTGTCTGTACGCACCAGGGGGTAAGTACTGTACATCACAGAATGTATCTCCTCGGTGAATGAGCAGCTGCAGCTTGTTGAAGTAGGCCGTTCGGGCCATAGCCAGGGAACTCCGCTGTCCTCGATTGGATCTGCTTTGTGGTGCTGGAACAGAGATAAAGGCTCATTTAATGTCCTGTTCACCACCGTAAGTTGCGGTCTATCAGGGAATATGTCCTGGGAAATGAGAACAGCTACAACTTGTTACGTCTAGACAGTATGCCGGTCGTGGCCTATTGAGTGAACGACGCTGTTCCTACAGGTTCGCTTTGTGGTGCTGGAAGAGAGATAAAGGCTCATTTGTGTCTGTAAGCACCACAGGGGTAAGTAGCTGGACATCTGGGAAATCTCCTCGAGAATGAGAACAGCTGCAGCTTGTCGGTAGGCCGTGCGGGCCATAGCGAGTGAACTCCGCTGGTCCTGGATTGCATCTGATTTGTGCTCGGGAAGAGAGATATAGGCTCATTTGTGTCCTCTACGCACCAGCGGGGTGTGTAGGAAATACAAAGAAATATCTCCACGGTGAATTCGTACAGCTGCAGCTTGTTCATGTACGCTGGTTGGGACTTAGCGAGTGACCCCCACTGTTCTCAGAGGTAAGATGTGCTCTGAGTTGCTGGAAGAGAGATAAAGGCTCACGTGTCCTGTAGGCACCAGCGGGGTAAGTCGCCCTATATCAGGGACTGACTATCTCCTGAGTGAATGAGAACAGCTGCTGCTCCGTACTGTAGGCCTGTCAGGCCATAGCGAGTGAACGCCACTGTGCTCCATAGGATCTGCTATATTGAGTAAACGCCACTGTCCTTGACAAGATCTGCATTGGTGTGCTGGAAGAGCGATAAAGGATAATTTATGTATTTTACGCACCACCGAGATGAATAGCTATATACCTTCTCAGTGAATGAGAACAGCTGCAACTTGTTATTGGAGGCCTGACAGGCCATAGAGAGTAAACTCCGCTGTCCTAGATCGAATCTGCGTGGTGGTGCTGGAATTGAGATAAAGGCTCATTTACCTCCTGTATGCACCACAGGGGCAACTAGCTGTACATCATGTAACATCTCCTCGGTGAATGAGAACAGCTGCAGCTTGTTAGAGTAGGCAGATCGGGCGGGCCATAGACAGTGAACTCCTCTGTCCTCGATTGGATCGCTATGTGGTGCTGGAAGAGTGATCAAGGCTCATTTATAATCTCTCTACACCACCGGGTAAGTAGCTGTGTATCAGGAAATATCTGCGAGCTGAATGATTACAGCTGCAGCTTGATAGGTAGGCTCGTGGGGCCATAGCGAATAAAGTCCGCTGTCCTAGTTTCAATCGGCTTAGGGGTGCTGGAAGAGAGATAAAGTCTCCTTCGAGTCCTCTTCACACCAGCGGGGTAACTAATTAGTTAGCAGGAAGTATCTCCACGGTGAATGAGAACAGCTGCAGCTTGTTAAGGTAGCCTGGTGGGAACATTGCGAGTGAACTCCGCTCTTCTCGAAGGGATCGGCTTTAAGGTGCTGGAAGAGAAATAAAGGCTACACGCACAATGGAGTTAAGTAGCTGGATATCAGGAAATATCTCCGAGCTGAATGATTACAGCTGCAGCTTAATAGGGTAGGATCGTGGGGCCATAGGGAATAAACTCCGCTGTCCTAGATTCAATCGGCGTTGGGGTGCTGGAAGAGAGATAAAGCCTCATTTGTGTCCTCTTCGCACCAGCGGAGTAAGTAGCAAATATTAGGAACTATCTCCACGATGAATTAGTACAGCTGCAGCTTGTTCATGTACGAACGTCGGGTCTTAGCGAGTGACCCCCGCTGTTTTTAAGGTAGGATGTGCTAAGCGTTGCTGGAAGAGAGATAAAGGTTCACCTGTGTCCTCTAGGCACCAGCAAGAAATAGCTCCCCGGTGAATGAGAACAGCTGCAACTTGTTCAGGTAGCCTGGTCGGGCCATAGCGAGTGAACTCCGCTATTCTCCATAGGATCTTCTTCACGGTGCTTGAAGAGACATAAAGCCTCATTGATATACTTTTATCTCTCTCACCTATGCAACATTTTCATGTCGTTCTAAATGAGCTTTTTATCTCACTCCCCTCACCACAAATCAGATTCTTCTGAGGAGTTCCCAGTACATTATCCTTATCCCTGTGTAATTACCTTAACAAGCTCCAGCTATTTTTATTCTCAGAAGGTTTACTCCCTGATATACCGCTGCCTACCCGCTTCGTAAGTGCAGGTCCTAAATGAGCTTTTTCTCTGTTCCCTCACCACAATCCAGATTCTTTTGGGGAGTTACCAGTACAGTAACCATACCAGGAAGTACTTAATTTATTAAGCTACTGCTTTTCTTAATCTCAGTGGAGATATTTACTGATAAACAGCTACCTACGCAGCATGTTCATGTCGTTCCTAAATGAGCTTTTATCTCTCTCCACTCACCACAAATCCGATCTTCTGAGGAGTTCCCAGTACATTATCCTTTCCCCTGTGTAATTACCTTAACAAGCTCCAGCTGTTTTTATTCTCAGATGGTTTACTCCCTGATATACCGCTGCCTACCAGCTTCGTAAGTGCAGGTCCTAAATGAGCTTTTTCTCTGTTCCCTCACCACAATCCAGATTCTTTTGGGGAGTTACCAGTACAGTAAACATACCAGGAAGTACTTAATTTATTAAGCTACTGCTTTTCTTAATCTCAGTGGAGATATTTACTGATAAACAGCTACCTACGCAGCATGTTCATGTCGTTCTAAATGAGCTTTTATCTCTTTCCCCTCACCACAAATCAGATTCTTCTCAGGAGTTCCCAGTACATTATCCTTTCCCCATGTGTAATTACCTTAACAAGCTCCAGCTGTTTTTATTCTCAGAAGGTTTACTCCCTGATGTACAGCTGAATACCCCCTTCGTAAGTGCAGGTCCTAAATGAGCTTTTTTCTCTGTTCCCTCACCACAATCCAGTTCTTTTGGGAGTTACCAGTACAGTAACCATACCAGGAAGTACTTAATTTATTAAGCTACTGCTTTTCTTAATCTCAGTGGAGATATTTACTGATAAACAGCTACTTACGCAGCATGTTCATGTCGTTCCTAAATGAGCTTTTATCTCTCTCCCCTCACCACAAATCAGATTCTTCTGAGGAGTTCCCAGTACATTATCCTTTCCCCTGTGTAATTACCTTAACAAGCTCCAGCTGTTTTATTCTCAGAAGGTTTACTCCCTGATATACAGCTGCCTACCCCCTTCGTAAGTGCAGGTCCTAAATGAGCTTTTTTCTCTGTTCCCTCACCACAATCCAGATGCTTTTGGGGAGTTACCAGAACAGTAACCATACCAGGATGTACTTAATTATTAAGCTACTGCTTTTCTTAATCTCAGTGGAGATATTTACTGATAAACAGCTACCTACGCAGCATGTTCATGTCGTTCCTAAATGAGCTTTTATCTCTCTCCCCTCACCACAAATCAGATTCTTCTGAGGAGTTCCCAGTACATTATCCTTTCCCCTGTGTAATTACCTTAACAAGCTCCAGCTGTTTTTATTCTTAGAAGGTTTACTCCCTGATATACCGCTGCCTACGCGCTTCGTAAGTGCAGGTCCTAAATGAGCTTTTTTCCCTGTTCCCTCACCACAATCCAGATTCTTTTGGGGAGTTACCAGTACAGTAACCATACCAGGAAGTACTTAATTTATTAAGCTACTACTTTCCTTAATCTCAGTGGAGATATTTTACTGATAAACAGCTACCTACGCAGCATGTTCATGTCCTTCCTAAATGAGCTTTTATCTCTCTCCCCTCACCACAAATCAGATTCTTCTGAGGAGTTTCCCAGTACATTATCCTTTCCCCTGTGTAATTACCTTAACAAGCTCCAGCTGTTTTTATTCTCAGAAGGTTTACTCCCTGATATACCGCTGCCCTACCCGCTTCGTAAGTGCAGGTCCTAAATGAGCTTTTTTCTCTGTTCCCTCACCACAATCCAGATTCTTTTGGGGGAGTTACCAGTACAGTAACCATACCAGGAAGTACTTAATTTATTAAGCTACTGCTTTTCTTAATCTCAGTGGGAGATATTTACTGATAAACAGCTACCTACGCAGCATGTTCATGTCGTTCCTAAATGAGCTTTTATCTCTCTCCCCTCACCACAAATCAGATTCTTCTGAGGAGTTCCCAGTACATTATCCTTTCCCCTGTGTAATTACCTTAACAAGTTCCAGCTGTTTTTATTCTCAGAAGGATTACTCCCTGATATACCGCTGCCTACCCGCTTCGTAAGTGCAGGTCCTAAATGAGCTTTTTTCTCTGTTCCCTCACCACAATCCAGGTTCTTTTGGGGAGTTACCAGTACAGTAACCATACCAGGAAGTACTTAATTTATTAAGCTACTGCTTTTCTTAATCTCAGTGGAGATATTTACTGATAAACAGCTACCTACGCAGCATGTTCATGTCGTTCCTAAATGAGCTTTTATCTCTCTCCCCTCACCACAAATCAGATTCTTCTGAGGAGTTCCCAGTACATTATCCTTTCCCCTGTGTAATTACCTTAACAAGCTCCAGCTGTTTTTATTCTCAGAAGGTTTACTCCCTGATATACCGCTGCCTACCCGCTTCGTAAGTGCAGGTCCTAAATGAGCTTTTTCTCTGTTCCCTCACCACAATCCAGGTTCTTTTGGGAGTTACCAGTACAGTAACCATACCAGGAAGTACTTAATTTATTAATCTACTGCTTTTCTTAATCTCAGTGGAGATATTTACTGATAAACAGCTACCTACGCAGCATGTTTATGTCGTTCCTAAATGAGCTTTTATCTCTCTCTCCTCACCACAAATCAGATTCTTCTGAGGAGTTCCCAGTACATTATCCTTTCCCCTGTGTAATTACCTTAACAAGCTCCAGCTGTTTTTATTCTCAGAAGGTTTACTCCCTGATATACCGCTGCCTACCCGCTTCGTAAGTGCAGGTCCTAAATGAGCTTTTTTCTCTGTTCCCTCACCACAATCCAGGTTCTTTTGGGGAGTTACCAGTACAGTAACCATACCAGGACGTACTTAATTTATTAAGCTACTGCTTTTCTTATTCTCAGTGGAGATATTTACTGATAAACAGCTACCTACGCAGCATGTTCATGTCGTTCCTAAATGAGCTTTTATATCTCTCCCCTCACCACAAATCAGATTCTTCTGAGGAGTTCCCAGTACATTATCCTTTCCCCTGTGTAATTACCTTAACAAGCTCCAGCTGTTTTATTCTCAGAAGGTTTACTCCCTGATATACCGCTGCCTACCCGCTTCGTAAGTGCAGTTCCTAAATGAGCTTTTTTCTCTGTTCCCTCACCACAATCCAGGTTCTTTGGGGTGTTACCAGTACAGTAACCATACCAGGAAGTACTTAATTTATTAAGCTACTGCTTTCTTAATCTCTGTGGAGATATTTACTGATAAACAGCTACCTACGCAGCATGTTCATGTCGTTCCTAAATGAGCTTTTATCTCTCTCCCCTCACCACAAATCAGATTCTTCTGAGGAGTTCCCAGTACATTATCCTTTCCCCTGTGTAATTACCTTAACAAGCTCCAGCTGTTTTTATTCTCAGAAGGTTTACTCCCTGATATACCGCTGCCTACCCGCTTCGTAAGTGCAGGTCCTATATGAGCTTTTTTCTCTGTTCCCTCACCACAATCCAGGTTCTTTTGGGGAGTTACCAGTACAGTAACCATACCAGGAAGTACTTAATTTATTAAGCTACTGCTTTTCTTAATCTCAGTGGAGATATTTACTGATAAACAGCTACCTACCGCAGCATGTTCATGTCCTTCCTAAATGAGCTTTTATCTCTCTCCCCTCACCACAAATCAGATTCTTCTGAGGAGTTCCCAGTACATTATCCTTTCCCCTGTGTAATTACCTTAACAAGCTCCAGCTGTTTTTATTCTCAGAGGTTTACTCCCTGATATACCGCTGCCTACCCGCTTCGTAAGTGCAGGTCCTAAATGAGCTTTTTTCTCTGTTCCCTCACCACAATCCAGATTCTTTTGGGGAGTTACCAGTACAGTAACCATACCAGGAAGTACTTAATTTATTAAGCTACTGCTTTTCTTAATCTCAGTGGAGATATTTACTGATAAACAGCTACCTACGCAGCATGTTCATGTCGTTCCTAAATGAGCTTTTATCTCTCTCCCTCACCACAAATCAGATTCTTCTGAGGAGTTCCCAGTACATTATCCTTTCCCCTGTGTAATTACCTTAACAAGCTCCAGCTGTTTTTATTCTCAGAAGGATTACTCCCTGATATACCGCTGCCTACCCGCTTCGTAAGTGCAGGTCCTAAATGAGCTTTTTTCTCCGTTCCCTCACCACAATCCAGGTTCTTTTGGGGAGTTACCAGTACAGTAACCATACCAGGAAGTACTTAATTTATTAAGCTACTGCTTTTCTTAATCTCAGTGGAGATATTTACTGATAAACAGCTACCTACGCAGCATGTTCATGTCGTTCCTAAATGAGCTTTTTATCTCTCTCCCCTCACCACAAATCAGATTCTTCTGAGGAGTTACCCAGTACATTATCCTTTCCCCTGTGTAATTACCTTAACAAGCTCCAGCTGTTTTTTATTCTCAGAAGGTTTACTCCCTGATATACCGCTGCCTACCCGCTTCGTAAGTGCAGGTCCTAAATGAGCTTTTTTCTCTGTTCCCTCACCACAATCCAGGTTCTTTTGGGGAGTTACCAGTACAGTAACCATACCAGGAAGTACTTAATTTATTAAGCTACTGCTTTTCTTAATCTCAGTGGAGATATTTACTGATAAAACAGCTACCTACGCAGCATGTTTATGTCGTTCCTAAATGAGCTTTTATCTCTCTCCCCTCACCACAAATCAGATTCTTCTGAGGAGTTCCCAGTACATTATCCTTTCCCCTGTGTAATTACCTTAACAAGCTCCAGCTGTTTTTATTCTCAGAAGGTTTACTCCCTGATATACCGCTGCCTACCCGCTTCGTAAGTGCAGGTCCTAAATGAGCTTTTTTCTCTGTTCCCTCACCACAATCCAGGTTCTTTTGGGGAGTTACCAGTACAGTAACCATACCAGGAAGTACTTAATTTATTAAGCTACTGCTTTTCTTATTCTCAGTGGAGATATTTACTGATAAACAGCTACCTACGCAGCATGTTCATGTCGTTCCTAAATGAGCTTTTATATCTCTCCCCTCACCACAAATCAGATTCTTCTGAGGAGTTCCCAGTACATTATCCTTTCCCCTGTGTAATTACCTTAACAAGCTCCAGCTGTTTTTTTTCATCTCAGAAGGTTTACTCCTGATATACCGCTGCCTACCCGCTTCGTAAGTGCAGTTCCTAAATGAGCTTTTTTCTCTGTTCCCTCACCACAATCCAGGTTCTTTTGGGGTGTTACCAGTACAGTAACCATACCAGGAAGTACTTAATTTATTAAGCTACTGCTTTTCTTAATCTCTGTGGAGATATTTACTGATAAACAGCTACCTACGCAGCATGTTCATGTCGTTCCTAAAATGAGCTTTTATCTCTCTCCCCTCACCACAAAATCAGATTCTTCTGAGGAGTTCCCAGTACATTATCCTTTCCCCTGTGTAATTACCTTAACAAGCTCCAGCTGTTTTTATTCTCAGAAGGTTTACTCCCTGATATACCGCTGCCTACCCGCTTCGTAAGTGCAGGTCCTAAATGAGCTTTTTTCTCTGTTCCCTCACCACAATCCAGGTTCTTTTGGGGAGTTACCAGTACAGTAACCATACCAGGAAGTACTTAATTTATTAAGCTACTGCTTTTTTCTAATCTCAGTGGAGATATTTACTGATAAACAGCTACCTACGCAGCATGTTCATGTCGTTCCTAAATGAGCTTTTATCTCTCTCCCCTCACCACAAATCAGATTCTTCTGAGGAGTTTCCCAGTACATTATCCTTTCCCCTGTGTAATTACCTTAACAAGCTCCAGCTGTTTTTATTCTCAGAAGGTTTACTCCCTGATATACCGCTGCCTACCCGCTTCGTAATTGCAGTTCCTAAATGAGCTTTTTTCTCTGTTCCCTCACCACAATCCAGGTTCTTTTGGGGGAGTTACCAGTACAGTAACCATACCAGGAAGTACTTAATTTATTAAGCTACTGCTTTTCTTAATCTCAGTGGAGATATTTACTGATAAACAGCTACCTACGCAGCATGTTCATGTCGTTCCTAAATGAGCTTTTATATCTCTCCCCTCACCACAAATCAGATTCTTCTGAGGAGTTCCCAGTACATTATCCTTTCCCCTGTGTAATTACCTTAACAAGCTCCAGCTGTTTTTATTCTCAGAAGGGTTTACTCCCTGATATACCGCTGCCTACCCGCTTCGTAAGTGCAGTTCCTAAATGAGCTTTTTTCTCTGTTCCCTCACCACAATCCAGGTTCTTTTGGGGTGTTACCAGTACAGTAACCATACCAGGAAGTACTTAATTTATTAAGCTACTGCTTTTCTTAATCTCTGTGGAGATATTTACTGATAAACAGCTACCTACGCAGCATGTTCATGTCGTTCCTAAATGAGCTTTTATCTCTCTCCCCTCACCACAAATCAGATTCTTCTGAGGAGTTCCCAGTACATTATCCTTTCCCCTGTGTAATTACCTTAACAAGCTCCAGCTGTTTTTATTCTCAGAGGTTTACTTCCCTGATATACCGCTGCCACCCGCTTCGTAAGTGCAGGTCCTAAATGAGCTTTTTTCTCTGTTCCCTCACCACAATCCAGGTTCTTTTGGGGAGTTACCAGTACAGTAACCATACGAGGAAGTACTTAATTTATTAAGCTACTGCTTTTCTTAATCTCAGTGGAGATATTTACTGATAAACAGCTACCTACGCAGCACGTTCATGTCGTTCCTAAATGAGCTTTTATCTCTCTCCCCTCACCACAAATCAGATTCTTCTGAGGAGTTCCCAGTACATTATCCTTTCCCCTGTGTAATTACCTTAACAAGCTCCAGCTGTTTTTATTCTCAGAAGGTTTACTCCCTGATATACCGCTGCCTACCCGCTTCGTAAGTGCAGGTCCTAAATGAGCTTTTTTCTCTGTTCCCTCACCACAATCCAGATTCTTTTGGGGAGTTACCAGTACAGTAACCATACCAGGAAGTACTTAATTTATTAAGCTACTGCTTTTCTTAATCTCAGTGGAGATATTTACTGATAAACAGCTACCTACGCAGCATGTTCATGTCGTTCCTAAATGAGCTTTTATCTCTCTCCCCTCACCACAAATCAGATTCTTCTGAGGAGTTCCCAGTACATTATCCTTTCCCCTGTGTAATTACCTTAACAAGTTCCAGCTGTTTTTATTCTCAGAAGGATTACTCCCTGATATACCGCTGCCTACCCGCTTCGTAAGTGCAGGTCCTAAATGAGCTTTTTTCTCTGTTCCCTCACCACAATCCAGGTTCTTTTGGGGAGTTACCAGTACAGTAACCATACCAGGAAGTACTTAATTTATTAAGCTACTGCTTTTCTTAATCTCAGTGGAGATATTTACTGATAAACAGCTACCTACGCAGCATGTTCATGTCGTTCCTAAATGAGCTTTTATCTCTCTCCCCTCACCACAAATCAGATTCTTCTGAGGAGTTCCCAGTACATTATCCTTTCCCCTGTGTAATTACCTTAACAAGCTCCAGCTGTTTTTATTCTCAGAAGGTTTACTCCCTGATATACCGCTGCCTACCCGCTTCGTAAGTGCAGGTCCTAAATGAGCTTTTTTCTCTGTTCCCTCACCACAATCCAGGTTCTTTTGGGGAGTTACCAGTACAGTAAACCATACCAGGAAGTACTTAATTTATTAAGCTACTGCTTTTCTTAATCTCAGTGGAGATATTTACTGATAAACAGCTACCTACGCAGCATGTTTATGTCGTTTCCTAAATGAGCTTTTATCTCTCTCCCCTCACCACAAATCAGATTCTTCTGAGGAGTTCCCAGTACATTATCCTTTCCCCTGTGTAATTACCTTAACAAGCTCCAGCTGTTTTTATTCTCAGAAGGTTTACTCCCTGATATACCGCTGCCTACCCGCTTCGTAAGTGCAGGTCCTAAATGAGCTTTTTTCTCTGTTCCCTCACCACAATCCAGGTTCTTTTGGGGAGTTACCAGTACAGTAACCATACCAGGAAGTACTTAATTTTATTAAGCTACTGCTTTTCTTATTCTCAGTGGAGATATTTACTGATAAACAGCTACCTACGCAGCATGTTCATGTCGTTCCTAAATGAGCTTTTATATCTCTCCCCTCACAACAAATCAGATTCTTCTGAGGAGTTCCCAGTACATTATCCTTTCCCCCTGTGTAATTACCTTAACAAGCTCCAGCTGTTTTTATTCTCAGAAGGTTTACTCCCTGATATACCGCTGCCTACCCGCTTCGTAAGTGCAGTTCCTAAATGAGCTTTTTTCTCTGTTCCCTCACCACAATCCAGGTTCTTTTGGGTTGTTACCAGTACAGTAACCATACCAGGAAGTACTTAATTTATTAAGCTACTGCTTTTCTTAATCTCTGTGGAGATATTTACTGATAAACAGCTACCTACGCAGCATGTTCATGTCGTTCCTAAATGAGCTTTTATCTCTCTCCCCTCACCACAAATCAGATTCTTCTGAGGAGTTTCCCAGTACATTATCCTTTCCCCTGTGTAATTACCTTAACAAGCTCCAGCTGTTTTTATTCTCAGAAGGTTTACTCCCTGATATACCGCTGCCTACCCGCTTCGTAAGTGCAGGTCCTAAATGAGCTTTTTTCTCTGTTCCCTCACCACAATCCAGGTTCTTTTGGGGAGTTACCAGTACAGTAACCATACCAGGAAGTACTTAATTTATTAAGCTACTGCTTTTCTTAATCTCAGTGGAGATATTTACTGATAAACAGCTACCTACGCAGCATGTTCATGTCGTTCCTAAATGAGCTTTTATCTCTCTCCCCTCACCACAAATCAGATTCTTCTGAGGAGTTCCCAGTACATTATCCTTTCCCCTGTGTAATTACCTTAAACAAGCTCCAGCTGTTTTTATTCTCAGAAGGTTTACTCCCTGATATACCGCTGCCTACCCGCTTCGTAATTGCAGTTCCTAAATGAGCTTTTTTCTCTGTTCCCTCACCACAATCCAGGTTCTTTTGGGGAGTTACCAGTACAGTAACCATACCAGGAAGTACTTAATTTATTAAGCTACTGCTTTTCTTAATCTCAGTGGAGATATTTACTGATAAACAGCTACCTACGCAGCATGTTCATGTCGTTCCTAAATGAGCTTTTATCTCTCTCCCCTCACCACAAATCAGATTCTTCTGAGGAGTTCCCAGTACATTATCCTTGCCCCTGTGTAATTACCTTAACAAGCTCCAGCTGTTTTTATTCTCAGAAGGTTTACTCCCTGATATACCGCTGCCTACCCGCTTCGTAAGTGCAGGTCCTAAATGAGCTTTTTTCTCTGTTCCCTCACCACAATCCAGGTTCTTTTGGGGAGTTACCAGTACAGTAACCATACCAGAAGTACTTAATTTATTAAGCTACTGCTTTTCTTAATCTCAGTGGAGATATTTACTGATAAACAGCTACCTACGCAGCATGTTCATGTCGTTCCTAATTGAGCTTTAATCTCTCTCCCATCACCACAAATCAGATTCTTCTGAGGAGTTCCCAGTACCATTATCCTTTCCCCTGTGTAATTACCTTAACAAGCTCCAGCTGTTTTTATTCTCAGAAGGTTTACTCCCTGATATACCGCTGCCTACCCGCTTCGTAAGTGCAGGTCCTAAATGAGCTTTTTTCTTTGTTCCCTCACCACAATCCAGATTCTTTTGGGAGTTACCAGTACAGTAACCATACCAGGAAGTACTTAATTTATTAAGCTACTGCTTTTCTTAATCTCAGTGGAGATATTTACTGATAAACAGCTACCTACGCAGCATGTTCATGTCGTTCCTAAATGAGCTCTTATATCTCTCCCCTCACCACAAATCAGATTCTTCTGAGGAGTTCCAGTACATTATCCTTTCCCCTGTGTAATTACCTTAACAAGCTCCAGCTGTTTTTATTCTCAGAAGGTTTACTCCCTGATATACCGCTGCGTACCCGCTTCGTAAGTGCAGGTCCTAAATGAGCTTTTTTCCCTGTTCCCTCACCACAATCCAGGTTCTTTTGGGGAGTTACCAGTACAGTAACCATACCAGGAAGTACTTAATTTATTAAGCTACTGCTTTTCTTAATCTCAGTGGAGATATTTACTGATAAACAGCTACCTACGCAGCATGTTCATGTCGTTCCTAAATGAGCTTTTTATCTCTCTCCCCTCACCAGAAATCAGATTCTTCTGAGGAGTTCCCAGTACATTATGCTTTCCCCTGTGTAATTACCTTAAGAAGCTCCAGCTGTTTTTATTCTCAGAAGGTTTACTCCCTGATATACCGCTGCCTACCCGCTTCGTAAGTGCAGGTCCTAATGAGCTTTTTTCTCTGTTCCCTCACCACAATCCAGGTTCTTTTGGGGAGTTACCAGTACAATAACCATACCAGGAGTACTTAATTTATTAAGCTACTGCTTTTCTTAATCTCAGTGGAGATATTTACTGATAAACAGCTACCTACGCAGCATGTTCATGTCGTTCCTAAATGAGCTTTTATCTCTCTCCCCTCACCACAAATCAGTTTCTTCTGAGGAGTTCCCAGTACATTATCCTTTCCCCTGTGTAATTACCTTAACAAGCTCCAGCTGTTTTTATTCTCAGAAGGTTTACTCCCTGATATACAGCTGCCTACCCCCTTCGTAAGTGCAGGTCCTAAATGAGCTTTTTTCTCTGTTCCCCTCACCACAATCCAGGTTCTTTTGGGGAGTTACCAGTACAGTAACCATACCAGGAAGTACTTAATTTATTAAGCTACTGCTTTTCTTAATCTCAGTGGAGATATTTACTGATAAACAGCTACCTACGCAGCATGTTCATGTCGTTCCTAAATGAGCTTTTATCTCTCTCCCCTCACCACAAATGAGATTCTTCTGAGGAGTTCCCAGTACATTATCCTTTCCCCTGTGTAATTACCTTAACAAGCTCCAGCTGTTTTTATTCTCAGAAGGTTTACTCCCTGATATACCGCTGCCTACCCGCTTCGTAAGTGCAGTTCCTAAATGAGCTTTTTTCTCTGTTCCCTCACCACAATCCAGGTTCTTTTGGGGAGTTACCAGTACAGTAACCATACCAGGAAGTACTTAATTTATTAAGCTACTGCTTTTCTTAATCTCAGTGGAGATATTTACTGATAAACAGCTACCTACGCAGCATGTTCATGTCGTTCCTAAATGAGCTTTTATCTCTCTCCCCTCACCACAAATCAGATTCTTCTGAGGAGTTCCCAGTACATTATCCTTTCCCCTGTGTAATTACCTTAACAAGCTCCAGCTGTTTTTATTCTCAGAAGGTTTACTCCCTGATATACCGCTGCCTACCCCCTTCGTAAGTGCAGGTCCTAAATGAGCTTTTTTCTCTGTTCCCTCACCACAATCCAGATTCTTCTGGGGACTTACCAGTACAGTAACCATACCAGGAAGTACTTAATTTATTAAGCTACTGCTTTTCTTCATCTCAGTGGAGATATTTACTGATAAACAGCTACCTACGCAGCATGTTCATGTCGTTCCTAAATGAGCTTTTATCTCTCTCCCCTCACCACAAATCAGATTCTTCTGAGGACTTCCCAGTACATTATCCTTTCCCCTGTGTAATTACCTTAACAAGCTCCAGCTGTTTTTATTCTCAGAAGGTTTACTCCCTGATATACCGCTGCCTAACCGCTTCGTAAGTGCAGGTCCTAAATGAGCTTTTTTCCCTGTTCCCTCACCACAATCCAGGTTCTTTTGGGGAGTTACCAGTACAGTAACCATACCAGGAAGTACTTAATTTATTAAGCTACTGCTTTTCTTAATCTCAGTGGAGATATTTACTGATAAACAGCTACCTACGCAGCATGTTCATGTCGTTCCTAAATGAGCTTTTATCTCTCTCCCCCTCACCACAAATCAGATTCTTCTGAGGAGTTCCCAGTACATTATCCTTTCCCCTGTGTAATTACCTTAACAAGCTCCAGCTGTTTTTATTCTCAGAAGGTTTACTCCCTGATATACCGCTGCCTAACCGCTTCGTAAGTGCAGGTCCTAAATGAGCTTTTTTCCCTGTTCCCTCACCACAATCCAGGTTCTTTTGGGGAGTTACCAGTACAGTAACCATACCAGGAAGTACTTAATTTATTAAGCTACTGCTTTTCTTAATCTCAGTGGAGATATTTACTGATAAACAGCTACCTACGCAGCATGTTCATGTCGTTCCTAAATGAGCTTTTATCTCTCTCCCCTCACCACAAATCAGATTCTTCTGAGGAGTTCCCAGTACATTATCCTTTCCCCTGTGTAATTACCTTAACAAGCTCCAGCTGTTTTTATTCTCAGAAGGTTTACTCCCTGATATACCGCTGCCTACCCGCTTCGTAAGTGCAGTTCCTAAATGAGCTTTTTTCTCTGTTCCCTCACCACAATCCAGGTTCTTTTGGGGAGTTACCAGTACAGTAACCATACCAGGAAGTACTTAATTTATTAAGCTACTGCTTTTCTTAATCTCAGTGGAGATATTTACTGATAAACAGCTACCTACGCAGCATGTTCATGTCGTTCCTAAATGAGCTTTTATCTCTCTCCCCTCACCACAAATCAGATTCTTCTGAGGAGGTCCCAGTACATTATCCTTTTCCCTGTGTAATTCCCTTAACAAGCTCCAGCTGTTTTTATTCTCAGAAGGTTTACTCCCTGATATACCGCTGCCTACCCGCTTCGTAAGTGCAGGTCCTAAATGAGCTTTTTTCTTTGTTCCCTCACCAAAATCCAGGTTCTTTTGGGGAGTTACCAGTACAGTAACCATACCAGGAAGTACTTAATTTATTAAGCTACTGCTTTTCTTAATCTCAGTGGAGATATTTACTGATAAACAGCTACCTACGCAGCATGTTCATGTCGTTCCTAAATGAGCTTTTATATCTCTCCCCTCACCACAAATCAGATTCTTCTGAGGAGTTCCCAGTACATTATTCTTTCCCCTGTGTAATTACCTTAACAAGCTCCAGCTGTTTTTATTCTCAGAAGGTTTACTCCCTGATATACCGCTGCCTACCCGCTTCGTAAGTGCAGGTCCTAAATGAGCTTTTTTCCCTGTTCCCTCACCACAATCCAGGTTCTTTTGGGGAGTTACCAGTACAGTAACCATACCAGGAAGTACTTAATTTATTAAGCTACTGCTTTTCTTAATCTCAGTGGAGATATTTACTGATAAACAGCTACCTACGCAGCATGTTCATGTCGTTCCTAAATGAGCTTTTATCTCTCTCCCCTCACCACAAATCAGATTCTTCTGAGAGTTCCCAGTACATTATCCTTGCCCCTGTGTAATTACCTTAACAAGCTCCAGCTGTTTTTATTCTCAGAAGGTTTACTCCCTGATATACCGCTGCCTACCCGCTTCGTAAGTGCAGGTCCTAAATGAGCTTTTTTCTCTGTTCCCTCACCACAATCCAGGTTCTTTTGGGGAGTTACCAGTACAGTAACCATACCAGGAAGTACTTAATTTATTAAGCTACTGCTTTTCTTAATCTCAGTGGAGATATTTACTGATAAACAGCTACCTACGCAGCATGTTCATGTCGTTCCTAATTGAGCTTTAATCTCTCTCCCATCACCACAAATCAGATTATTCTGAGGAGTTCCCAGTACATTATCCTTTCCCCTGTGTAATTACCTTAACAAGCTCCAGCTGTTTTTATTCTCAGAAGGTTTACTCCCTGATATACCGCTGCCTACCCGCTTCGTAAGTGCAGGTCCTAAATGAGCTTTTTTCTTTGTTCCCTCACCACAATCCAGATTCTTTTGGGGAGTTACCAGTACAGTAACCATACCAGGAAGTACTTAATTTATTAAGCTACTGCTTTTCTTAATCTCAGTGGAGATATTTACTGATAAACAGCTACCTACGCAGCATGTTCATGTCGTTCCTAAATGAGCTCTTATATCTCTCCCCTCACCACAAATCAGATTCTTCTGAGGAGTTCCCAGTACATTATCCTTTCCCCTGTGTAATTACCTTAACAAGCTCCAGCTGTTTTTATTCTCAGAAGGTTTACTCCCTGATATACCGCTGCGTACCCGCTTCGTAAGTGCAGGTCCTAAATGAGCTTTTTTCCCTGTTCCCTCACCACAATCCAGGTTCTTTTGGGGAGTTACCAGTACAGTAACCATACCAGGAAGTACTTAATTTATTAAGCTACTGCTTTTCTTAATCTCAGTGGAGATATTTACTGATAAACAGCTACCTACGCAGCATGTTCATGTCGTTCCTAAATGAGCTTTTATCTCTCTCCCCTCACCAGAAATCAGATTCTTCTGAGGAGTTCCCAGTACATTATGCTTTCCCCTGTGTAATTACCTTAAGAAGCTCCAGCTGTTTTTATTCTCAGAAGGTTTACTCCCTGATATACCGCTGCCTACCCGCTTCGTAAGTGCAGGTCCTAAATGAGCTTTTTTCTCTGTTCCCTCACCACAATCCAGGTTCTTTTGGGGAGTTACCAGTACAATAACCATACCAGAAGTACTTAATTTATTAAGCTACTGCTTTTCTTAATCTCAGTGGAGATATTTACTGATAAACAGCTACCTACGCAGCATGTTCATGTCGTTCCTAAATGAGCTTTTATCTCTCTCCCCTCACCACAAATCAGATTCTTCTGAGGAGTTCCCAGTACATTATCCTTTCCCCTGTGTAATTACCTTAACAAGCTCCAGCTGTTTTTATTCTCAGAAGGTTTACTCCCTGATATACCGCTGCCTACACGCTTCGTAAGTGCAGGTCCTAAATGAGCTTTTTTCTCTGTTCCCTCACCACAATCCAGGTTCTTTTGGGGAGTTACCAGTACAGTAACCATACCAGGAAGTACTTAATTTATTAAGCTACTGCTTTTCTTAATCTCAGTGGAGATATTTACTGATAAACAGCTACCTACGCAGCATGTTCATGTCGTTCCTAAATGAGCTTTTATATCTCTCCCCTCACCACAAATCAGATTCTTCTGAGGAGTTCCCAGTACATTATCCTTTCCCCTGTGTAATTACCTTAACAAGCTCCAGCTGTTTTTATTCTCAGAAGGTTTACTCCCTGATATACCGCTGCCTACCCGCTTCGTAAGTGCAGTTCCTAAATGAGCTTTTTTCTCTGTTCCCTCACCACAATCCAGGTTCTTTTGGGGAGTTACCAGTACAGTAACCATACCAGGAAGTACTTAATTTATTAAGCTACTGCTTTTCTTAATCTCAGTGGAGATATTTACTGATAAACAGCTACCTACGCAGCATGTTCATGTCGTTCCTAAATGAGCTTTTATCTCTCTCCCCTCACCACAAATCAGATTCTTCTGAGGAGTTCCCAGTACATTATCCTTTCCCCTGTGTAATTACCTTAACAAGCTCCAGCTGTTTTTATTCTCAGAAGGTTTACTCCCTGATATACCGCTGCCTACCCGCTTCGTAAGTGCAGGTCCTAATTGAGCTTTTTTCTCTGTTCCCTCACCACAATCCAGATTCTTTTGGGGAGTTACCAGTACAGTAACCATACCAGGAAGTACTTAATTTATTAAGCTACTGCTTTTCTTAATCTCAGTGGAGATATTTACTGATAAACAGCTATCTACGCAGCATGTTCATGTCGTTCGTAAATGAGCTTTTATCTCTCTCCCCTCACCACAAATCAGATTCTTCTGAGAGTTCCCAGTACATTATCCTTTCCCCTGTGTAATTACCTTAACAAGCTCCAGCTGTTTTTATTCTCAGAAGGTTTACTCCCTGATATACCGCTCCCTACCCGCTTCGTAAGTGCAGGTCCTAAATGAGCTTTTTTCTCTGTTCCCTCACCAAAATCCAGATTCTTTTGGGGAGTTACCAGTACAGTAACCATACCAGGAAGTACTTAATTTATTAAGCTACTGCTTTTCTTAATCTCAGTGGAGATATTTACTGATAAACAGCTACCTACGCAACATGTTCATGTCGTTCCTAAATGAGCTTCTATCTCTCTCCCCTCACCACAAATCAGATTCTTCTGAGGAGTTCCCAGTACATTATCCTTTCCCCTGTGTAATTACCTTAACAAGCTCCAGCTGTTTTTATTCTCAGAAGGTTTACTCCCTGATATACCGCTGCCTACCCGCTTCGTAAGTGCAGGTCCTAAATGAGCTTTTTTCTCTGTTCCCCTCACCACAATCCAGATTCTTTTGGGGAGTTACCAGTACAGTAACCATACCAGGAAGTACTTAATTTATTAAGCCACTGCTTTTCTTAATCTTAGTGGAGATATTTACTGATAAACAGCTATCTACGCAGCATGTTCATGTCGTTCCTAAATGAGCTTTTATCTCTCTCCCCTCACCACAAATCAGATTCTTCTGAGGAGTTCCCAGTACATTATCCTTTCCCCTGTGTAATTACCTTAACAAGCTCCAGCTGTTTTATTCTCAGAAGGTTTACTCCCTGATATACCGCTGCCTACCCGATTCGTAAGTGCAGGTCCTAAATGAGCTTTTTTCTCTGTTCCCTCACCACAATCCAGGTTCTTTTGGGGAGTTAGAAGTACAGTAACCATACCAGGAAGTACTTAATTTATTAAGCTACTGCTTTTCTTATTCTCTGTGGAGATATTTACTGATAAACAGCTACCTACGCAGCATGTTCATGTCGTTCCTAAATGAGCTTTTATCTCTCTCCCCTCACCACAAATCAGATTCTTCTGAGGAGTTCCCAGTACATTATCCTTTCCCCTGTGTAATTACCTTAACAAGCTCCAGCTGTTTTTATTCTCAGAAGGTTTACTCCCTGATATACAGCTGCCTACCCGCTTCGTAAGTGCAGGTCCTAAATGAGCTTTTTTCTTTGTTCCCTCACCACAATCCAGGTTCTTTTGGGGAGTTACCAGTACAGTAACCATACCAGGAAGTACTTAATTTATTAAGCTACTGCTTTTCTTAATCTCAGTGGAGATATTTACTGATAAACAGCTACCTACGCAGCATGTTCATGTCGTTCCTAAAGGAGCTTTTATCTCTCTCCCCTCACCACAAATCAGATTCTTCTGAGGAGTCCCAGTACATTATCCTTTCCCCTGTGTAATTACCTTAACAAGCTCCAGCTGTTTTTATTCTCAGAAGGTTTACTCCCTGATATACCGCTGCCTACCCGCTTCGTAAGTGCAGTTCCTAAATGAGCTTTTTTCTCTGTTCCCTCACCACAATCCAGGTTCTTTTGGGGAGTTACCAGTACAGTAACCATACCAGGAAGTACTTAATTTATTAAGCTACTGCTTTTCTTAATCTCGGTGAAGATATTTACTGATAAACAGCTACCTACGCAGCATGTTCATGTCGTTCCTAAATGAGCTTTTATCTCTCTCCCCTCACCACAAATCAAGATTCTTCTGAGGAGTTCCCAGTACATTATCCTTTCCCCTGTGTAATTACCTTAACAAGCTCCAGCTGTTTTTATTCTCAGAAGGTTTACTCCCTGATATACCGCTGCCTACCCCCTTCGTAAGTGCAGGTCCTAAATGAGCTTTTTTCTCTGTTCCCTCACCACAATCCAGATTCTTTTGGGGAGTTACCAGTACAGTAACCATACCAGGAAGTACTTAATTTATTAAGCTACTGCTTTTCTTCATCTCAGTGGAGATATTTACTGATAAACAGCTACCTACGCAGCATGTTCATGTCGTTCCTAAATGAGCATTTATCTCTCTCCCCTCACCACAAATCAGATTCTTCTGAGGAGTTCCCAGTACATTATCCTTTCCCCTGTGTAATTACCTTAACAAGCTCCAGCTGTTTTTATTCTCAGAAGGTTTACTCCCTGATATACCGCTGCCTGCCCGCTTCGTAAGTGCAGGTCCTAAATGAGCTTTTTTCTCTGTTCCCTCACCACAATCCAGATTCTTTTGGGGAGTTACCAGTACAGTAACCATACCAGGAAGTACTTAATTTATTAAGCTACTGCTTTTCTTAATCTCAGTGGAGATATTTACTGATAAACAGCTACCTACGCAGCATGTTCATGTCGTTCCTAAATGAGCTTTTATCTCTCTCCCCTCACCACAAATCAGATTCTTCTGAGGAGTCCCAGTACATTATCCTTTCCCCTGTGTAATTACCTTAACAAGCTCCAGCTGTTTTTATTATCAGAAGGTTTACTCCCTGATATACCGCTGCCTACCCGCTTCGTAAGTGCAGGTCCTAAATGAGCTTTTTTCTCTGTTCCCTCACCACAATCCAGGTTCTTTTGGGGAGTTACCAGTACAGTAACCATACAGGAAGTACTTAATTTATTAAGCTACTGCTTATCTTAATCTCATTGGAGATATTTACTGATAAACAGCTACCTACGCAGCATGTTCATGTCGTTCCTAAATGAGCTTTTATCTCTCTCCCCTCACCACAAATCAGATTCTTCTGAGGAGTTCCCAGTACATTATCCTTTCCCATGTGTAATTACCTTAACAAGCTCCAGCTGTTTTTATTCTCAGAAGGTTTACTCCCTGATGTACAGCTGAATACCCCCTTCGTAAGTGCAGGTCCTAAATGAGCTTTTTTCTCTGTTCCCTCACCACAATCCAGGTTCTTTTGGGGAGTTACCAGTACAGTAACCATACCGGGAAGTACTTAATTTATTAAGCTACTGCTTTTCTTAATCTCAGTGGTGATATTTACTGATAAACAGCTACCTACGCAGCATGTTCATGTCGTTCCTAAATGAGCTTTTACCTCTCTCCCCTCACCACAAATCAGATTCTTCTGAGGACTTCCCAGTACATTATCCTTTCCCCTGTGTAATTACCTTAACAAGCTCCAGCTGTTTTTATTCTCAGAAGGTTTACTCCCTGATATACCGCTGCCTACCCGCTTCGTAAGTGCAGTTCCTAAATGAGCTTTTTTCTCTGTTCCCTCACCACAATCCAGGTTCTTTTGGGAGTTACCAGTACAGTAACCATACCAGGAAGTACTTAATTTATTAAGCTACTGCTTTTCTTAATCTCAGTGGAGATATTTACTGATAAACAGCTACCTACGCAGCATGTTCATGTCGTTCCTAAATGAGCTTTTATCTCTCTCCCCTCACCACAAATCAGATTCTTCTGAGGAGTTCCCAGTACATTATCCTTTCCCCTGTGTAATTACCTTAACAAGCTCCAGCTGTTTTTATTCTCAGAAGGTTTACTCCCTGATATACCGCTGCCTACCCCCTTCGTAAGTGCAGGTC
>NW_025959308.1:0-45679 GCF_023159225.1 Perognathus longimembris pacificus | reverse complement strand
GTGAGGGGAGAGAGATAAAAGCTCATTTAGGAACGACATGAACATGCTGCGTAGGTAGCTGTTTATCAGTAAATATCTCCACTGAGATTAAGAAAAGCAGTAGCTTAATAAATTAAGTACTTCCTGGTATGGTTACTGTACTGGTAACACCCCAAAAGAACCTGGATTGTGGTGAGGGAACAGGGAAAAAAGCTCATTTAGACCTGCACTTACGAAGCGGGTACGCAGCGGTATATCAGGGAGTAACCTTCTGAGAATAAAAACAGCTGGAGCTTGTTAAGGTAATTACACAGGGGAAAGGATAATGTACTGGGAACTCCTCAGAAGAATCTGATTTGTGGTGAGGGGAGAGATATAAGAGCTCATTTAGGAACGACATGAAACATGCTGCGTAGGTAGCTGTTTATCAGTAAATATCTCCACTGAGATTAAGAAAAGCAGTAGCTTAATAAATTAAGTACTTCCTGGCTATGGTTTACTGTACTGGTAACTCCCCAAAAGAATCTGGATTGTGGGTGAGGGAACAAAGAAAAAAGCTCATTTAGGACCTGCACTTACGAAGCGGGTAGGCAGCGGTATATCAGGGAGTAAACCTTCTGAGAATAAAAACAGCTGGAGCTTGTTAAGGTAATTACACAGGGGAAAGGATAATGTACTGGGAACTCCTCAGAAGAATCTGATTTGTGGTGAGGGAGGTGAGAGAGATTAAAGCTCAATTAGGAACGACATGAACATGCTGCGTAGGTAGCTGTTTATCAGTAAATATCTCCACTGAGATTAAGAAAAGCAGTAGCTTAATAAATTAAGTACTTCCTGGTTATGGTTACTGATCTGGTAACTCCCCAAAAGAACCTGGATTGTGGTGAGGGAACAGAGAAAAAAGCTCATTTAGGACCTGCACTTACGAAGCGGGTAGGCAGCGGTATATCAGGGAGTAAACCTTCTGAGAATAAAAACAGCTGGAGCTTGTTAAGGTAATTACACAGGGGCAAGGATAATGTACTGGGAACTCCTCAGAAGAATCTGATTTGTGGTGAGGGGAGAGAGATAAAAGCTCATTTAGGAACGACATGAACATGCTGCGTAGGTAGCTGTTTATCAGTAAATATCTCCACTGAGATTAAGAAAAGCAGTAGCTTAATAAATTAAGTACTTCCTGGTATGGTTACTGTACTGGTAACTCCCAAAAAGAACCTGGATTGTGGTGAGGGAACAGAGAAAAAAGCTCATTTAGGAACTGCAATTACGAAGCGGGTAGGCAGCGGTATATCAGGGAGTAAACCTCTGAGAATAAAAACAGCTGGAGCTTGTTAAGGTAATACACAGGGGAAAGGATAATGTACTGGGAACTCCTCAGAAGAATCTGATTTGTGGTGAGGGGAGAGAGATAAAAGCTCATTTAGGAACGACATGAACATGCTGCGTAGGTAGCTGTTATCAGTAAATATCTCCACTGAGATTAAGAAAAGCAGTAGCTTAATAAATTAAGTACTTCCTGGTATGGTTACTGTACTGGTAACTCCCCAAAAGAACCTGGATTGTGGTGAGGGAACAGAGAAAAAGCTCATTTAGGACCTGCACTTTACGAAGCGGGTAGGCAGCGGTATATCAGGGAGTAAACCTTCTGAGAATAAAAACAGCTGGAGCTTGTAAGGTAATTACACAGGGGAAAGGATAATGTACTGGGAACTCCTCAGAAGAATCTGATTTGTGGTGAGGGGAGAGAGATAAAAGCTCATTTAGGAACGACATGAACATGCTGCGTAGGTAGCTGTTTATCAGTAAATATCTCCACAGAGATTAAGAAAAGCAGTAGCTTAATAAATTAAGTACTTCCTGGTATGGTTTACTGTACTGGTACAACAACCCAAAAGAACCTGGATTGTGGTGAGGGAACAGAGAAAAAAGCTCATTTAGGAACTGCACTTACGAAGCGGGTAGGCAGCGGTATATCAGGGAGTAAACCTTCTGAGAATAAAAACAGCTGGAGCTTGTTAAGGTAATTACACAGGGGAAAGGATAATCGTACTGGGAACTCCTCAGAAGAATCTGATTTGTTGTGAGGGGAGAGATATAAAAGCTCATTTGGAACGACATGAACATGCTGCGTAGGTAGCTGTTTATCAGTAATATCTCCACTGAGAATAAGAAAAGCAGTAGCTTAATAAATTAAGTACTTCCTGGTTATGGTTACTGTACTGGTAACTCCCCAAAAGAACCTGGATTGTGGTGAGGGAACAGAGAAAAAAGCTCATTTAGGACCTGCACTTACGAAGCGGGTAGGCAGCGGTATATCAGGGAGTAAACCTTCTGAGAATAAAAACAGCTGGAGCTTGTTAAGGTAATTACACAGGGGAAAGGATAATGTACTGGGAACTCCTCAGAAGAATCTGATTTGTGGTGAGGGGAGAGAGATAAAAGCTCATTTAGGAACGACATAAACATGCTGCGTAGGTAGCTGTTTATCAGTAAATATCTCCACTGAGATTAAGAAAAGCAGTAGCTTAATAAATTAAGTACTTCCTGGTATGGTTACTGTACTGGTAACTCCCCAAAAAGAACCTGGATTGTGGTGAGGGAACAGAGAAAAAAGCTCATTTAGGACCTGCACTTACGAAGCGGGTAGGCAGCGGTATATCAGGGAGTAAACCTTCTGAGAATAAAAACAGCTGGAGCTTGTTAAGGTAATTACACAGGGGAAAGGATAATGTACTGGGAACTCCTCAGAAGAATCTGATTTGTGGTGAGGGAGAGAGATAAAAGCTCATTTAGGAACGACATGAACATGCTGCGTAGGTAGCTGTTTATCAGTAAATATCTCACTGAGATTAAGAAAAGCAGTAGCTTAATAAATTAAGTACTTCCTGGTATGGTTACTGTACTGGTAACTCCCCAAAAGAACCTGGGATTGTGGTGAGGGAACAGAGAAAAAAGCTCATTAGGACCTGCACTTACGAAGCGGGTAGGCAGCGGTATATCAGGGAGTAATCCTTCTGAGAATAAAAACAGCTGGAACTTGTTAAGGTAATTACACAGGGGAAAGGATAATGTACTGGGAACTCCTCAGAAGAATCTGATTTGTGGTGAGGGGGAGAGAGATAAAAGCTCATTTAGGAACGACATGAACATGCTGCGTAGGTAGCTGTTTATCAGTAAATATCTCCACTGAGATTAAGAAAAGCAGTAGCTTAATAAATTTAAGTACTTCCTGGTATGGTTACAGTACTGGTAACTCCCCAAAGAAATCTGGATTGTGGTGAGGGAACAGAGAAAAAAGCTCATTTAGGACCTGCACTTACGAAGCGGGTAGGCAGCGGTATATCAGGGAGTAAACTTCTGAGAATAAAAACAGCTGGAGCTTGTTAAGGTAATTACACAGGGGAAAGGATAATGTACTGGGGAACTCCTCAGAAGAATCTGATTTGTGGTGAGGGGAGAGAGATAAAAGCTCATTTAGGAACGACATGAACGTGCTGCGTAGTAGCTGTTTATCAGTAAATATCTCCACTGAGATAAGAAAAGCAGTAGCTTAATAAATTAAGTACTTCCTCGTATGGTTACTGTACTGGTAACTCCCCAAAAGAACCTGGATTTGTGGTGAGGGAACAGAGAAAAAGCTCATTTAGGACCTGCACTTACGAAGCGGGTGGCAGCGGTATATCAGGGAGTAAACCTTCTGAGAATAAAAACAGCTGGAGCTTGTTAAGGTAATTACACAGGGGAAAGGATAATGTACTGGGAACTCCTCAGAAGAATCTGATTTGTGGTGAGGGGATGAGAGATAAAAGCTCATTTAGGAACGACATGAACATTGCTGCGTAGGTAGCTGTTTATCAGTAAATATCTCCACAGAGATTAAGAAAAGCAGTAGCTTAATAAATTAAGTACTTCCTGGTATGGTTACTGTACTGGTAACACCCAAAAAGAACCTGGATTGTGGTGAGGGAACAGAGAAAAAAAGCTCATTTAGGAACTGCACTTACGAGCGGGTAGGCAGCGGTATATCAGGGAGTAAACCTTCTGAGAATAAAAACAGCTGGAGCTTGTTAAGGTAATTACACAGGGGAAAGGATAATGTACTGGGACTCCTCAGAAGAATTCTGATTTGTGGTGAGGGGAGAGATATAAAAGCTCATTTAGGAACGACATGAACATGCTGCGTAGGTAGCTGTTTATCAGTAAATATCTCCACCTGAGATTAAGAAAAGCAGTAGCTTAATAAATTAAGTACTTCCTGGTATGGTTACTGTACTGGTAACTCCCCAAAAGAACCTGGATTGTGGTGAGGGGAACAGAGAAAAAAGCTCATTTAGGAACTGCAATTACGAAGCGGGTAGGCAGCGGTATATCAGGGAGTAAACCTTCTGAGAATAAAAACAGCTGGAGCTTGTTAAGGTAATTACACAGGGGAAAGGATAATGTACTGGGAACTCCTCAGAAGAATCTGATTTGTGGTGAGGGGAGAGAGATAAAAGCTCATTTAGGAACGACATGAACATGCTGCGTAGGTAGCTGTTTATCAGTAAATATCTCCACTGAGATTAAGAAAAGCAGTAGCTTAATAAATTAAGTACTTCCTGGTATGGTTACTGTACTGGTAACTCCCAAAAGAACCTGGATTGTGGTGAGGGAACAGAGAAAAAAGCTCATTTAGGACCTGCACTTACGAAGCGGGTAGGCAGCGGTATATCAGGGAGTAAACCTTCTGAGAATAAAAACAGCTGGAGCTTGTTAAGGTAATTACACAGGGGAAAGGATAATGTACTGGGAACTCCTCAGCAGAATCTGATTTGTGGTGAGGGGAGAGAGATAAAAGCTCATTTTAGGAACGACATGAACATGCTGCGTAGGTAGCTGTTTATCAGTAAATATCTCCACAGAGATTAAGAAAAGCAGTAGCTTAATAAATTAAGTACTTCCTGGTATGGTTACTGTACTGGTAACACCCCAAAAGAACCTGGATTGTGGTGAGGGGGAACAGAGAAAAAAGCTCATTTAGGAACTGCACTTACGAAGCGGGTAGGCAGCGGTATATCAGGGAGTAAACCTTCTGAGAATAAAAACAGCTGGAGCTTGTTAAGGTAATTACACAGGGGAAAGGATAATGTACTGGGAACTCCTCAGAAGAAATCTGATTGTGGTGAGGGGAGAGATATAAAAGCTCATTTAGGAACGACATGAACATGCTGCGTAGGTAGCTGTTTTATCAGTAAATATCTCCACTGAGAATAAGAAAAGCAGTAGCTAATAAATTAAGTACTTCCTGGTATGGTTACTGTACTGGTAACTCCCCAAAAGAACCTGGATTGTGTGAGGGAACAGAGAGAAATAAGCTCATTAGGACCTGCACTTACGAAGCGGGTAGGCAGCGGTATATCAGGGAGTAAACCTTCTGAGAATAAAAACAGCTGGAGCTTGTTAAGGTAATTACACAGGGGAAAGGATAATGTACTGGGAACTCCTCAGAAGAATCTGATTTGTGGTGAGGGGAGAGAGATAAAAGCTCATTTAGGAACGACATAAACATGCTGCGTAGGTAGCTGTTTATCAGTAAATATCTCCACTGAGATTAAGAAAAGCAGTAGCTTAATAAATTAAGTACTTCCTGGTATGGTTACTGTACTGGTAACTCCCCAAAAGGAACTGGATTGTGGTGAGGGAACAGAGAAAAAAGCTCATTAGGGACCTGCACTTACGAAGCGGGTAGGCAGCGGTATATCAGGGAGTAAACCTTCTGAGAATAAAAACAGCTGGAGCTTGTTAAGGTAATTACACAGGGAAAGGATAATGTACTGGGAACTCCTCAGAAGAATCTGATTTGTGGTGAGGGGAGAGAGATAAAAGCTCATTTAGGAACGACATGAACATGCTGCGTAGGTAGCTGTTTATCAGTAAATATCTCCACTGAGATTAAGAAAAGCAGTAGCTTAATAAATTAAGTACTTCCTGGTATGGTTACTGTACTGGTAACTCCCCAAAAGAACCTGATTGTGGTGAGGGAACGGAGAAAAAAGCTCATTTAGGACCTGCACTTACGAAGCGGGTAGGCAGCGGTATATCAGGGAGTAATCCTTCTGAGAATAAAACAGCTGGAGCTTGTTAAGGTAATTACACAGGGAAAGGATAATGTACTGGGAACTCCTCAGAAGAATCTGATTTGTGGTGAGGGAGAGAGATAAAAGCTCATTTAGGAACGACATGAACATGCTGCGTAGGTAGCTGTTTATCAGTAAATATCTCCACTGAGATTAAGAAAAGCAGTAGCTTAATAAATTAAGTACTTCCTGGTATGGTTACTGTACTGGTAACTCCCCAAAAGAATCTGGATTGTGGTGAGGGAACAGAGAAAAAGCTCATTTAGGACCTGCACTTACGAAGCGGGTAGGCAGCGGTATATCAGGGAGTAAACCTTCTGAGATAAAAACAGCTGGAGCTTGTTAAGGTAATTACACAGGGGAAAGGATAAAGGTACTGGGAACTCCTCAGAAGAATCTGATTTGTGGTGAGGGGAGAGAGATAAAAGCTCATTTAGGAAGGACATGAACATGCTGCGTAGGTAGCTGTTTATCAGTAAATATCTCCACTGAGATTAAGAAAAGCAGTAGCTTAATAAATTAAGTACTTCCTGGTATGGTTACTGTACTGGTAACTCCCCAAAAGAACCTGGATTGTGGTGAGGGAACAGAGAAAAAAGCTCATATAGGACCTGCACTTACGAAGCGGGTAGGCAGCGGTATATCAGGGAGTAAACCTTCTGAGAATAAAAACAGCTGGAGCTTGTTAAGGTAATTACACAGGGGAAAGGATAATGTACTGGGAACTCCTCAGAAGAATCTGATTTGTGGTGAGGGGAGAGAGATAAAAGCTCATTTAGGAACGACATGAACATGCTGCGTAGGTAGCTGTTTATCAGTAAATATCTCCACAGAGATTAAGAAAAGCAGTAGCTTAATAAATTAAGTACTTCCTGGTATGGTTACTGTACTGGTAACACCCCAAAAGAACCTGGATGTGGTGAGGGAACAGAGAAAAAAGCTCATTTAGGAACTGCACTTACGAAGCGGGTAGGCAGCGGTATATCAGGGAGGTAAACCTTCTGAGAATAAAAACAGCTGGAGCTTGTTAAGGTAATTACACAGGGGAAAGGATAATGTACTGGGAACTCCTCAGAAGAATCTGATTTGTGGTGAGGGGAGAGATATAAAAGCTCATTTAGGAACGACATGAACATGCTGCGTAGGTAGCTGTTTATCAGTAAATATCTCCACTGAGAATAAGAAAAGCAGTAGCTTAATAAATTAAGTACGTCCTGGTATGGTTACTGTACTGGTAACTCCCCCAAAAGAACCTGGATTGTGGTGAGGGAACAGAGAAAAAAGCTCATTTAGGACCTGCACTACGAAGCGGGTAGGCAAGCGGTATATCAGGGAGTAAACCTTCTGAGAATAAAAACAGCTGGAGCTTGTTAAGGTAATTACACAGTGGGAAAGGATAATGTACTGGGAACTCCTCAGAAGAATCTGATTTGTGGGTGAGGAGAGAGAGATAAAAGCTCATTTAGGAACGACATAAACATGCTGCGTAGGTAGCTGTTTATCAGTAAATATCTCCACTGAGATTAAGAAAAGCAGTAGATTAATAAATTAAGTACTTCCTGGTATGGTTACTGTACTGGTAACTCCCCAAAAGAACCTGGATTGTGGTGAGGGAACAGAGAAAAAAGCTCATTTAGGACCTGCACTTACGAAGCGGGTAGGCAGCGGTATATCAGGGAGTAAACCTTCTGAGAATAAAAACAGCTGGAGCTTGTTAAGGTAATTACACAGGGGAAAGGATAATGTACTGGGAACTCCTCAGAAGAATCTGATTTGTGGTGAGGGGAGAGAGATAAAAGCTCATTTAGGAACGACATGAACATGCTGCGTAGGTAGCTGTTTATCAGTAAATATCTCCACTGAGATTAAGAAAAGCAGTAGCTTAATAAATTAAGTACTTCCTGGTATGGTTACTGTACTGGTAACTCCCCAAAAGAACCTGGATTGTGGTGAGGGAACAGAGAAAAAAGCTCATTTAGGACCTGCACTTACGAAGCGGGTAGGCAGCGGTATATCAGGGAGTACTCCTTCTGAGAATAAAAACAGCTGGAACTTGTTAAGGTAATTACACAGGGGAAAGGATAATGTACTGGGAACTCCTCAGAAGAATCTGATTTGTGGTGAGGGGAGAGAGATAAAAGCTCATTTAGGAACGACATGAACATGCTGCGTAGGTAGCTGTTTATCAGTAAATATCTCCACTGAGATTAAGAAAAGCAGTAGCTTAATAAATTAAGTACTTCCTGGTATGGTTACTGTACTGGTAACTCCCCAAAAGAATCTGGATTGTGGTGAGGGAACAGAGAAAAAAGCTCATTTAGGACCTGCACTTACGAAGCGGGTAGGCAGCGGTATATCAGGGAGTAAACCTTCTGAGAATAAAAACAGCTGGAGCTTGTTAAGGTAATTACACAGGGGAAAGGATAATGTACTGGGAACTCCTCAGAAGAATCTGATTTGTGGTGAGGGGAGAGAGATAAAAGCTCATTTAGGAAGGACATGAACATGCTGCGTAGGTAGCTGTTTATCAGTAAATATCTCCACTGAGATTAAGGAAAGTAGTAGCTTAATAAATTAAGTACTTCCTGGTATGGTTACTGTACTGGTAACTCCCCAAAAGAATCTGGATTGTGGTGAGGGAACAGGAAAAAAGCTCATTTAGGACCTGCACTTACGAAGCGCGTAGGCAGCGGTATATCAGGGAGTAAACCTTCTAAGAATAAAAACAGCTGGAGCTTGTTAAGGTAATTACACAGGGGAAAGGATAATGTACTGGGAACTCCTCAGAAGAATCTGATTTGTGGTGAGGGGAGAGAGATAAAAGCTCATTTAGGAACGACATGAACATGCTGCGTAGGTAGCTGTTTATCAGTAAATATCTCCACTGAGATTAAGAAAAGCAGTAGCTTAATAAATTAAGTACATCCTGGTATGGTTACTGTACTGGTAACTCCCCAAAAGCATCTGGATTGTGGTGAGGGAACAGAGAAAAAAGCTCATTTAGGACCTGCACTTACGAAGGGGGTAGGCAGCTGTATATCAGGGAGTAAACCTTCTGAGAATAAAAACAGCTGGAGCTTGTTAAGGTAATTACACAGGGGAAAGGATAATGTACTGGGAACTCCTCAGAAGAATCTGATTTGTGGTGAGGGGAGAGAGATAAAAGCTCATTTAGGAACGACATGAACATGCTGCGTAAGTAGCTGTTTATCAGTAAATATCTCCACTGAGATTAAGAAAAGCAGTAGCTTAATAAATTAAGTACTTCCTGGTATGGTTACTGTACTGGTAACTCCCCAAAAGAACCTGGATTGTGGTGAGGGAACAGAGAAAAAAGCTCATTTAGGACCTGCACTTACGAAGGGGGTATTCAGCTGTACATCAGGGAGTAAACCTTCTGAGAATAAAAACAGCTGGAGCTTGTTAAGGTAATTACACATGGGAAAGGATAATGTACTGGGAACTCCTGAGAAGAATCTGATTTGTGGTGAGGGGAAAGAGATAAAAGCTCATTTAGGAACGACATGAACATGCTGCGTAGGTAGCTGTTTATCAGTAAATATCTCCACTGAGATTAAGAAAAGCAGTAGCTTAATAAATTAAGTACTTCCTGGTATGTTTACTGTACTGGTAACTCCCCAAAAGAATCTGGATTGTGGTGAGGGAACAGAGAAAAAAGCTCATTTAGGACCTGCACTTACGAAGCTGGTAGGCAGCGGTATATCAGGGAGTAAACCATCTGAGAATAAAAACAGCTGGAGCTTGTTAAGGTAATTACACAGGGGAAAGGATAATGTACTGGGAACTCCTCAGAAGAATCGGATTTGTGGTGAGTGGAGAGAGATAAAAGCTCATTTAGGAACGACATGAACATGCTGCGTAGGTAGCTGTTTATCAGTAAATATCTCCACTGAGATTAAGAAAAGCAGTAGCTTAATAAATTAAGTACTTCCTGGTATGGTTACTGTACTGGTAACTCCCCAAAAGAATCTGGATTGTGGTGAGGGAACAGAGAAAAAAGCTCATTTAGGACCTGCACTTACGAAGCGGGTAGGCAGCGGTATATCAGGGAGTAAACCTTCTGAGAATAAAAATAGCTGGAGCTTGTTAAGGTAATTACACAGGGATAAGGATAATGTACTGGGAACTCCTCAGAAGAATCTGATTTGTGGTGAGGGGAGTGAGATAAAAGCTCATTTAGGAACGACATGAAAATGTTGCATAGGTGAGAGAGATAAAAGTATATCAATGAGGCTTTATGTCTCTTCAAGCACCGTGAAGAAGATCCTATGGAGAATAGCGGAGTTCACTCGCTATGGCCCGACCAGGCTACCTGAACAAGTTGCAGCTGTTCTCATTCACCGGGGAGCTATTTCTTGCTGGTGCCTAGAGGACACAGGTGAACCTTTATCTCTCTTCCAGCAACGCTTAGCACATCCTACCTTAAAAACAGCGGGGGTCACTCGCTAAGACCCGACGTTCGTACATGAACAAGCTGCAGCTGTACTAATTCATCGTGGAGATAGTTCCTAATATTTGCTACTTACTCCGCTGGTGCGAAGAGGACACAAATGAGGCTTTATCTCTCTTCCAGCACCCCAACGCCGATTGAATCTAGGACAGCGGAGTTTATTCCCTATGGCCCCACGATCCTACCCTATTAAGCTGCAGCTGTAATCATTCAGCTCGGAGATATTTCCTGATATCCAGCTACTTAACTCCATTGTGCGTGTAGCCTTTATTTCTCTTCCAGCACCTTAAAGCCGATCCCTTCGAGAAGAGCGGAGTTCACTCGCAATGTTCCCACCAGGCTACCTTAACAAGCTGCAGCTGTTCTCATTCACCGTGGAGATACTTCCTGCTAACTAATTAGTTACCCCGCTGGTGTGAAGAGGACTCGAAGGAGACTTTATCTCTCTTCCAGCACCCCTAAGCCGATTGAAACTAGGACAGCGGACTTTATTCGCTATGGCCCCACGAGCCTACCTATCAAGCTGCAGCTGTAATCATTCAGCTCGCAGATATTTCCTGATACACAGCTACTTACCCGGTGGTGTAGAGAGATTATAAATGAGCCTTGATCACTCTTCCAGCACCACATAGCGATCCAATCGAGGACAGAGGAGTTCACTGTCTATGGCCCGCCCGATCTGCCTACTCTAACAAGCTGCAGCTGTTCTCATTCACCGAGGAGATGTTACATGATGTACAGCTAGTTGCCCCTGTGGTGCATACAGGAGGTAAATGAGCCTTTATCTCAATTCCAGCACCACCACGCAGATTCGATCTAGGACAGCGGAGTTTACTCTCTATGGCCTGTCAGGCCTCCAATAACAAGTTGCAGCTGTTCTCATTCACTGAGAAGGTATATAGCTATTCATCTCGGTGGTGCGTAAAATACATAAATTATCCTTTATCGCTCTTCCAGCACACCAATGCAGATCTTGTCAAGGACAGTGGCGTTTACTCAATATAGCAGATCCTATGGAGCACAGTGGCGTTCACTCGCTATGGCCTGACAGGCCTACAGTACGGAGCAGCAGCTGTTCTCATTCACTCAGGAGATAGTCAGTCCCTGATATAGGGCGACTTACCCCGCTGGTGCCTACAGGACACGTGAGCCTTTATCTCTCTTCCAGCAACTCAGAGCACATCTTACCTCTGAGAACAGTGGGGGTCACTCGCTAAGTCCCAACCAGCGTACATGAACAAGCTGCAGCTGTACGAATTCACCGTGGAGATATTTCTTTGTATTTCCTACACACCCCGCTGGTGCGTAGAGGACACAAATGAGCCTATATCTCTCTTCCCGAGCACAAATCAGATGCAATCCAGGACCACGGGGTTCACTCGCTATGGCCCGCACGGCCTAACCGACCTAGCTGCATCTGTTCTCATTCTCTGAGGAGATTTCCCAGATGTCCAGCTACTTACCCCTGTGGTGCTTACAGTACACAAATGCGCCTTTATCTCTCTTCCAGCACCACAAAGGCGAACCTGTGGAGGAAAGCGTCGTTCACTCAATAGGCCACGACCGGCATACTGTCTAGACGTAACAAGTTGTAGCTGTTCTCATTCTCCCAGGACATATTCCCTGATAGACCGCAACTTACGCGTTGTTGCGAACAGGACATTAATGAGCCTTTATCTCTGTTCCAGCACCACAAAGCAGATCCAATCGAGGACAGCGGAGTTCCCTGGCTATGGCCCGAACGGCCTACTTCAACAAGCAGCAGCTGCTCGGATTCACGACGGATACATTCTGTGATGTACAGGTACTTACCCCGGTGGTGCGTACAGACACAAATGAGCATTTTCTGTCTTCCACCACCACAAAGCATGTCTTCTCTAGAACAGCAGTGTTCAACCGCTGTGGCCTGAAAGATGGCCTGAAGATTCAGCTGTTCTCCTTAGCCGAGGAGATATTTCCTGATGTACCACAACTCACCCCGGTGGTGAGTACAGGTCATAAATGAGCCCTTCTCTATTCCAGCATCACAAAGCAGTTCCAATCGAAGACAGCGGAGTTTTCGCGCTTTGGCCCGAAGGCCTACCCAAACAAGCTGCAGCTGTTCTCATTCACCGAGGAGATATTCCCTGATATACAGATACTTACCTGCGTTGTTCGTACAGTATATCAGTGAGCCTTTATCTCTCTTCCAGCACCATAAAGCAGATCCTATGGAGAATAGCGGAGTTCACTCGCTATGTCCCGACCAGGCTACCTTAACAAGTTGCGGCTGTTCTCATTCACCGTGGAGCTATTTCCTGCTGGTGCCTAGATGACACAGGTGAACCTTTATCTCTCTTCCAGCAACACTAAGCACATGCTACCTCTGAAAACAGCGGGGGTCACGCGCTAAGACCCGACCTTCGTACATGAACAAGCTGCAGCGGTACTAATTCACCGTGGAGATATTTCCTAATATTTGCTACTTACCCCGCTGGTGCGAAGAGGACACAAATGAGCCTTTATCTCTCTTCCAGCACGCCAACGCCGGTTGAATCTACGACAGCGAAGTTTATTCCTATGGCCCCACGATCCTACCCTATCAAGCTGCAGCTGTAATCATTCAGCTCGGAGATATTTCCTGATATACAGCTACTTACCTCCATTGTGCGTGTAGCCTTTATTTCTCTTCCAGCACCTTAAAGCAGATCCCTTCGTGAAGAGCGGAGTTCACTCGCAATGTTCCCACCAGGCTACCTTAACAAGCTGCAGCTGTTCTCATTCACCGAGGAGATGTTACGTGATGTACAGCTAGTTGCCCCTGTGGTGCACACAGGATGTAAATGAGCCTTTAACTCTCTTCCAGCACCACCACGCAGATTCGATCTAGGACAGCGGAGTTTACTCTCTATGGCCCGTCAGGCCTACAATAAGAAGCTGCAGCTGTTCTCATTCACTGAGAAGGTATATAGCTATTCATCTCGGTGGTGCGTAAAATACATAAATTATCCTTTATCGCTCTTCCAGCACACCAATGCAGATCCTGTCAAGGACAGCGGCGTTTACTCAATATAGCAGATCCTATGGAGGACAGTGGCGTTCACTCGCTATGGCCTGACCGGCCTACAGTACGGAGCAGCCGCTGTTCTCATTCACTCAGGAGATAGTCCCTGATATAGGGCGACTTACCCCTCTGGTGCCTACAGGACACGTGAGCTTTTATCTCTCTTCCAGCAACAAAGAGCACATCCTACCTCTGAGAACAGCGGGGGTCACTCGCCAAGTCCCAACCAACGTACATGAACACGCTGCAGCTGTACGAATTCACCGTGGAGATATTTCTTTGTATTTCCTAACCACCCCGCTGGTGCGTAGAGGACACAAATGAGCCTATATCTCTCTTCCCGAGCACAAATCAGATTCAATCGAGGACCACGGGGTTCACTCGCTATGGCCCGCACTGCCTAACCGAACTAGCTGCATCTGTTCTCATTCTCTGAAGAGATTTCCCAGATGACAAGCTACTTAGCCCTGTGGTGCTAACAGTACACAAATGCGCCTTTATCTCTCTTCCAGCACCACAAAGGCGAACCTGTGGAGGAAAGCGTCGTTCACTCAATAGGCCACGACCGGCATACTGTCTAGACGTAACAAGTTGTAGCTGTTCTCATTCTCCCAGGACATATTCCCTGATAGACCGCAACTTACCCGTTGTTGCCAACAGGACATTAATGAGCCTTTATCTCTGTTCCAGCACCACAAAGCAGATCCAATCGAAGACAGCGGAGTTCCCTGGCCTACTTCAACCAGCCGCAGCTGCTCGGATTGACGACGGATACATTCTGTGATGTACAGGTACGTACCCCGGTGGTGCGTACAGACACAAATGAGCATTTTCTGTCTTCCACCACCACAAAGCATGTCTTCTCTAGAACAGCAGTGTTCAACCGCTGTGGCCTGAAAGATGGCCTGAAGTATCAGCTGTTCTCCTTAGCCGAGGAGATATTTCCTGATGTACCACAACTCACTCCGTTGGTGAGTACAGGTCATAAATGAGCCCTTCTCTATTCCAGCATCACAAAGCAGTTCCAATCGAAGACAGCGGAGTTTTCGCGCTTTGGCCCGAAGGCCTACCCAAACAAGCTGCAGCTGTTCTCATTCACCGAGGAGATATTCCCTGATATACAGATACTTACCTGCGTTGTTCGTACAGTATATCAATGAGCCTTTATCTCTCTTCCAGCACCATAAAGCAGATACTATGGAGAATAGCCGAGTTCACTCGCTATGTCCCGACCAGGCTACCTTAACAAGTTGCGGCTGTTCTCATTCACCGTGGAGCTATTTCCTGCTGGTGCCTAGAGGACACAGGTGAACCTTTATCTCTCTTCCAGCAACACTAAGCACATGCTACCTCTGAAAACAGCGGGGGTCACTCGCTAAGACCCGACCTTCGTACATGAACTAGCTGCAGCTGTACTAATTCACCGTGGAGATATTTCCTAATATTTGCTACTTACCCCGCTGGTGCGAAGAGGACACAAATGAGCCTTTATCTCTTTTCCAGCACGCCAACGCCCATTGAATCTAGGACAGCGGACTTTATTCCCTATGGCCCCACGATCCTACCCTATCAAGCTGCAGCTGTAATCATTCAGCTCGCAGATATTTCCTGATACCCAGCTACTTACCCGGTGGTGTAGAGAGATTATAAATGAGCCTTGATCACTCTTCCAGCACCACATAGCGATCCAATCGAGGACAGAGGAGTTCACTGTCTATGGCCCGCCCGATCAGCCTACTCTAACAAGCTGCAGCTGTTCTCATTCACCGAGGAGATGTTACATGATGTACAGCTAGTTGCCCCTGTGGTGCATACAGGAGGTAAATGAGCCTTTATCTCAATTCCATCACCACCACGCAGATTCGATCTAGGACAGCGGAGTTTACTCTCTATGGCCGGTCAGGCCTCCAATAACAAGCTGCAGCTGTTCTCATTCACTGAGAAGGGATATAGCTATTCATCTCGGTGGTGCGTAAAATACATAAATTATCCTTTATCGCTCTTCCAGCACACCAATGCAGATCTTGTCAAGGACATCGGCGTTTACTCAATATAGCAGATCCTATGGAGCACAGTGGTGTTCACTCGCTATGGCCTGACAGGCCTACAGTACGGAGCAGCAGCTGTTCTCATTCACTCAGGAGATAGTCCCTGATATAGGGCGACTTACCCCGCTGGTGCCTACAGGACACGTGAGCCTTTATCTCTCTTCCAGCAACTCAGAGCACATCTTACCTCTGAGAACAGTGGGGGTCACTCGCTAAGTCCCAACCAGCGTACATGAACAAGCTGCAGCTGTACGAATTCACCGTGGAGATATTTCTTTGTATTTCCTACACACCCCGCTGGTGCGTAGAGGACACAAATGAGCCTATATCTCTCTTCCCGAGCACAAATCAGATGCAATCCAGGACCACGGGGTTCACTCGCTATGGCCCGCACGGCCTAACCGACCTAGCTGCATCTGTTCTCATTCTCTGAGGAGATTTCCCAGATGTCCAGCTACTTACCCCTGTGGTGCTTACAGTACACAAATGCGCCTTTATCTCTCTTCCAGCACCACAAAGGCGAACCTGTGGAGGAAAGCGTCGTTCACTCAATAGGCCACGACCGGCATACTGTCTAGACGTAACAAGTTGTAGCTGTTCTCATTCTCCCAGGACATATTCCCTGATAGACCGCAACTTACGCGTTGTTGCGAACAGGACATTAATGAGCCTTTATCTCTGTTCCAGCACCACAAAGCAGATCCAATCGAGGACAGCGGAGTTCCCTGGCTATGGCCCGAACGGCCTACTTCAACAAGCAGCAGCTGCTCGGATTCACGACGGATACATTCTGTGATGTACAGGTACTTACCCCGGTGGTGCGTACAGACACAAATGAGCATTTTCTGTCTTCCACCACCACAAAGCATGTCTTCTCTAGAACAGCAGTGTTCAACCGCTGTGGCCTGAAAGATGGCCTGAAGATTCAGCTGTTCTCCTTAGCCGAGGAGATATTTCCTGATGTACCACAACTCACCCCGGTGGTGAGTACAGGTCATAAATGAGCCCTTCTCTATTCCAGCATCACAAAGCAGTTCCAATCGAAGACAGCGGAGTTTTCGCGCTTTGGCCCGAAGGCCTACCCAAACAAGCTGCAGCTGTTCTCATTCACCGAGGAGATATTCCCTGATATACAGATACTTACCTGCGTTGTTCGTACAGTATATCAGTGAGCCTTTATCTCTCTTCCAGCACCATAAAGCAGATCCTATGGAGAATAGCGGAGTTCACTCGCTATGTCCCGACCAGGCTACCTTAACAAGTTGCGGCTGTTCTCATTCACCGTGGAGCTATTTCCTGCTGGTGCCTAGATGACACAGGTGAACCTTTATCTCTCTTCCAGCAACACTAAGCACATGCTACCTCTGAAAACAGCGGGGGTCACGCGCTAAGACCCGACCTTCGTACATGAACAAGCTGCAGCGGTACTAATTCACCGTGGAGATATTTCCTAATATTTGCTACTTACCCCGCTGGTGCGAAGAGGACACAAATGAGCCTTTATCTCTCTTCCAGCACGCCAACGCCGGTTGAATCTACGACAGCGGAGTTTATTCCTATGGCCCCACGATCCTACCCTATCAAGCTGCAGCTGTAATCATTCAGCTCGGAGATATTTCCTGATATACAGCTACTTACCTCCATTGTGTGTGTAGCCTTTATTTCTCTTCCAGCACCTTAAAGCAGATCCCTTCGATAAGACGCGGAGTTCACTCGCAATGGTCCCACCAGGCCTCCTTAACAAGCTGCAGCTGTTCTCATTCACCGTGGAGCAATTTCCTGCTATATAATTAGTTACCCCGCTGGTGTGAAGAGGATTCAAAGGAGCCTTTATCTCTCTTCCAGTACCCCTAAGCCGATTGAAACTAGGACAGCAGAGTTTATTCGCTATGGCCCCACGAGCCTACCTATCAAGCTGCAGCTGTAATCATTCAGCTCGGAGGTATTTTCTGATATACAGCTACTTACCCTGGTGGTGTAGAGAGATTATAAATGAGCCTTGATCACTCTTCCAGCACCACATAGCGATCCAATCGAGGACAGAGGAGTTCACTGTCTATGGCCCGCCCGATCAGCCTACTCTAACAAGCTGCAGCTGTTCTCATTCACCGAGGAGATGTTACGTGATGTACAGCTAGTTGCCCCTGTGGTGCATACAGGATGTAAATGAGCGTTTATCTCTCTTCCAGCACCACCACGCAGATTCGATCTAGGACAGCGGAGTTTACTCTCTATGGCCGGTCAGGCCTCCAATAACAAGCTGCAGCTGTTTTCATTCACTGAGAAGGTATATAGCTATTCATCTCGGAGGTGTGTAAAATACATAAATTATCCTTTATCGCTCTTCCAGCACACCAATGCAGATCTTGTCAAGGACAGCGGCGTTTACTCAATATAGCAGATCATATGGAGGACAGTGGCGTTCACTCGCTATGGCCTGACCGGCCTACAGTACGGAGCAGCAGCTGTTCTCATTCACTGAGGAGATAGTCCCTGATATAGGGCGACTTACCCTGCTGGTGCCTACAGGACAGGTGAGCCTTTATCTCTCTTCCAGCAACACATAGCACATCCTACCTCTGAGAACAGCGGGGGTCACTCGCTAAGTCCCAACCAGCGTACATGAACAAGCTGCAGCTGTACTAATTCACCGTGGAGATATTTCCTAATATTTGCTACTTACCCCGCTGGTGCGAAGAGGACACAAATGAGCCTTTATCTCTCTTCCAGCACGCCAACGCCGATTGAATCTACGACAGCGGAGTTTATTCCTATGGCCCCACGATCCTACCCTATCAAGCTGCAGCTGTAATCATTCAGCTCGGAGATATTTCCTGATATACAGCTACTTTCCTCCATTGTGCGTGTAGCCTTTATTTCTCTTCCAGCACCTTAAAGCAGATCCCTTCGATAAGAGCGGAGTTCACTCGCAATGGTCCCACCAGGCTACCTTAACAAGCTGCAGCTGTTCTCATTCACCGTGGAGCTATTTCCTGCTATATAATTAGTTACCCCGCTGGTGTGAAGAGGACTCAAAGGAGCCTTTATCTCCCTTCCAGTACCCCTAGCCCGATTGAAACTAAGACAGCGGAGTATATTCGCTATGGCCCCACGAGCTTACCTATCAAGCTGCAGCTGTAATCATTCAGCTCGGAGGTATTTTCTGATATACAGCTACTTACCCGGTGGTGTAGAGAGATTATAAATGAGCCTTGATCACTCTTCCAGCACCACATAGCGATCCAATCGAGGACAAAAGAGTTCACTGTCTATGGCCCGCCCGATCAGCCTACTCTAACAAGCTGCAGCTGTTCTCATTCACCGAGGAGATGTTACGTGATGTACAGCTAGTTGCCCCTGTGGTGCATACAGGATGTAAATGAGCCTTTATCTCTCTTCCAGCACCACCACGCAGATTCGATCTTGGACAGCGGAGTTTACTCTCTATGGCCCGTCAGGCCTCCAATAACAATCTGCAGCTGTTCTCATTCACTGAAAAGGTATATAGCTATTCATCTCGGTGGTGCGTAAAATACATAAATTATCCTTTATCTCTCTTCCAGCAACACAGAGCACATCCTACCTCTGAGAACAGCGGGGTCACTCGCTAAGTCCCAATCAGCGTACATGAACAAGCTGCAGCTGTACTCATTCACCGTGGAGATATTTCCTTCTTACCCCGCTGGTGCCTACAGGACCAAATGAGCCGTTATCTCTCTTCCCGAGCACAAATCAGATTCAATCGAGCACCACGGGGTTCACTCGCTATGGCCCGCACCTCCTATCCGACCTAGCTGCATCTGTTCTCATTCTCCGAGGAGATTTCCCAGATGTCCAGCTACTTACCCCTGTGGTGTTTACAGTACACAAATGCGCCTTTATCTTTCTTCCAGCACCACAAAGGCGAACCGGTGGAGGAAAGCGTCGTTCACTCAATAGGCCACGACCGGCATACTGTCTAGACGTAACAAGTTGTAGCTGTTCTCATTCTCCCAGGACATATTCCCTGATAGACCGCAACTTACCCGTTGTTGCGAACAGGACATTAATGAGCCTTTATCTCTGTTCCAGCACCACAAAGCAGATCCAATCGAGGACAGCAGAGTTCCCTGGCTATGGCCCGAACGGCCTACTTCAACAAGCCGCAGCTGCTCGGATTCACGACGGATACATTCTGTGATGTACAGGTACTTACCCCGGTGGTGCGTACAGACACAAATGAGCATTTTCTGTCTTCCACCACCACAAAGCATGTCTTCTCTAGAACAGCAGTGTTCAACCGCTGTGGCCTGAAAGATGGCCTGAAGATTCAGCTGTTCTCCTTAGCCGAGGAGATATTTCCTGATGTACCACAACTCACCCCGGTGGTGAGTACAGGTCATAAATGAGCCCTTCTCTATTCCAGCATCACAAAGCAGTTCCAATCGAAGACAGCGGAGTTCTCGCGCTTTGGCCCGAAGGCCTACCCAAACAAGCTGCAGCTGTTCTCATTCACCGAGGAGATATTCCCTGATATACAGATACTTACCTGCGTTGTTCGTACAGTAGATCAGTGAGCCTTTATCTCTCTTCCAGCACCATAAAGCAGATCCTATGGAGAATAGCGGAGTTCACTCGCTATGTCCCGACCAGGCTACCTTAACAAGTTGCAGTGTTCTCATTCACCGTGGAGCTATTTCCTGCTGGTGCCTAGATGACACAGGTGAACCTTTATCTCTCTTCCAGCAACACTAAGCACATGCTACCTCTGAAAACAGCGGGGGTCACTCGCTAAGACCCGACCTTCCTACATGAACAAGCTGCAGCGGTACTAATTCACCGTGGAGATATTTCCTAATATTTGCTACTTACCCCGCTGGTGCGAAGAGGACACAAATGAGCCTTTATCTCTCTTCCAGCACGCCAACGCCGATTGAATCGACGACAGCGGAGTTTATTCCTATGGCCCCACGATCCTACCCTGTCAAGCTGCAGCTGTAATCATTCAGCTCGGAGATATTTCCTGATATACAGCTACTTTCCTCCATTGTGCGTGTAGCCTTTATTTCTCTTCCAGCACCTTAAAGCAGATCCCTTCGATAAGACGCGGAGTTCACTCGCAATGGTCCCACCAGGCTACCTTTACAAGCTGCAGCTGTTCTCATTCACCGTGGAGCTATTTCCTGCTATATAATTAGTTACCCCGCTGGTGTGAAGAGGACTCAAAGGAGCCTTTATCTCTCTTCCAGTACCCCTAAGCCGATTGAAACTAGGACAGCGGAGTTTATTCGCTATATCCCCACGAGCCTACCTATCAAGCTGCAGCTGTAATCATTCAGCTCGGAGGTATTTTCTGATATACAGCTACTTACCCGGTGGTGTAGAGAGATTAAAATGAGCCTTGATCACTCTTCCAGCACCACATAGCGATCCAATCGAGGACAGAGGAGTTCACTGTCTATGCCCGCCCGATCAGCCTACTCTAACAAGCTGCAGCTGTCTCATTCACCGAGGAGATGTTACGTGATGTACAGCTAGTTGCCCCTCTGGTGCATACAGGATGTAAATGAGCCTTTATCTCTCTTCCAGCACCACCACGCAGATTCAATCTAGGACAGCGGAGTTAACTCTCTATGGCCCGTCAGGCCTCCAATAACAAGCTGCAGCTGTTCTCATTCACTGAGAAGGTATATAGCTATTCATCTCGGTGGTGCGTAAAATACATAAATTATCCTTTATCGCTCTTCCAGCACACCAATGCAGATCTTGTCAAGGACAGCGGCGTTTACTCAATATAGCAGATCCTATGGAAGACAGTGGCGTTCACTCGCTATAGCCTGACCGGCCTACAGTACGGAGCAGCAGTTGTTCTCATTCACTGAGGAGATAGTCCCTGATATAGGGCGACTTACCCCGCTGGTGCCTACAGGACAGGTGAGCCTTTATCTCTCTTCCAGCAACACAGAGCACATCCTACCTCTGAGAACAGCGGGGGTCACTCGCTAAGTCCCAACCAGCGTACATGAACAAGCTGCAGCTGTACTAATTCACCGTGGAGATATTTCCTAATATTTGCTACTTACCCCGCTGGTGCGAAGAGGACACAAATGAGCCTTTATCTCTCTTCCAGCACGCCAACGCCGATTGAATCTACGACAGCGGAGTTTATTCCCTATGGCCCCAAGATCCTACCCTATCAAGCTGCAGCTGTAATAATTCAGCTCGCAGATATTTCCTGATACACAGCTACTTATCCGGTGGTGTAGAGAGATTATAAATGAGCCTTGATCACTCTTCCAGCACAACATAGCGATCCAATCGAGGACAGAGGAGTTCACTGTCTATGGCCCGCCCGATCAGCCTACTCTAACAAGCTGCAGCTGTTCTCATTCACCGAGGAGATGTTACGTGATGTACAGCTTATTGCCCCTGTGGTGCATACAGGATGTAAATGAGCCTTTATCTCTCTTCCAGCACCACCACGCAGATTCAATCTAGGACAGCGGAGTTTACTCTCTATATCCCGTCAGGCCTCCAATAACAAGGTGCAGCTGTTCTCATTCACTGAGAAGGTATATAGGTATTCATCTCGGAGGTGCGTAAAATACATAAATTATCCTTTATCGCTCTTCCAGCACACCAATGCAGATCTTGTCAAGGACAGCGGCGTTTACTCAATATAGCAGATCCTATGGAGGACAGTGGCGTTCACTTGCTATGGCCTGACCGGCCTACAGTACGGAGCAGCAGCTGTTCTCATTCACTCAGGAGATAGTCCCTGATATAGGGCGACTTACCCCGCTGGTGCCTACAGGACACGTGAGCCTTTCTCTCTTCCAGCAACACAGAGCACATCCTACCTCTGAGAACAGCGGGGGTCACTCGCTAAGTCCCAACCAGCGTACATGAACAAGCTGCAGCTGTACTCATTCACCGTGGAGATATTTCCTTCTTACCCCGCTGGTGCCTACAGGACCAAATGAGCCGTTATCTCTCTTCCCGAGCACAAATCAGCTTCAATCGAGCACCACGGGGTTCACTCGCTATGGCCCGCACCTCCTATCCGACCTAGCTGCATCTGTTCTCATTCTCCGAGGAGATTTCCCAGCTGTCCAGCTACTTACCCCTGTGGTGTTTACAGTACACAAATGCGCCTTTATCTTTCTTCCAGCACCACAAAGGCGAACCTGTGGAGGAAAGCGTCGTTCACTCAATAGGCCACGACCGGCATACTAGACGTAACAAGTTGTAGCTTTTCTCATTCTCCCAGGACATATTCCCTGATAGACCGCAACTTACCCGTTGTTGCGAACAGGACATTAATGAGCCTTTATCTCTGTTCCAGCACCACAAAGCAGATCCAATCGAGGACAGCAGAGTTCCCTGGCTATGGCCCGAACGGCCTACTTCAACAAGCCGCAGCTGCTCGGATTCACGACGGATACATTCTGTGATGTACAGGTACGTACCCCGGTGGTGCGTACAGACACAAATGAGCATTTTCTGTCTTCCACCACCACAAAGCATGTCTTCTCTAGAACAGCAGTGTTCAACCGCTGTGGCCTGAAAGATGGCCTGAAGATTCAGCTGTTCTCCTTAGCCGAGGAGATATTTCCTGATGTACCACAACTCACCCCGGTGGTGAGTACAGGTCATAAATGAGCCCTTCTCTATTCCAGCATCACAAAGCAGTTCCAATCGAAGACAGCGGAGTTTTCGCGCTTTGGCCCGAAGGCCTACCCAAACAAGCTGCAGCTGTTCTCATTCACCGAGGAGATATTCCCTGATATACAGATACTTACCTGCGTTGTTCGTACAGTAGATCAGTGAGCCTTTATCTCTCTTCCAGCACCATAAAGCAGATCCTATGGAGAATAGCGGAGTTCACTCGCTATGTCCCGACCAGGCTACCTTAACAAGTTGCAGCTGTTCTCATTCACCGTGGAGCTATTTCCTGCTGGTGCCTAGATGACACAGGTGAACCTTTATCTCTCTTCCAGCAACACTAAGCACATGCTACCTCTGAAAACAGCGGGGGTCACTCGCTAAGACCCGACCTTCGTACATGAACAAGCTGCAGCGGTACTAATTCACCGTGGAGATATTTCCTAATATTTGCTACTTACCCCGCTGGTGCGAAGAGGACACAAATGAGCCTTTATCTCTCTTCCAGCACGCCAACGCCGGTTGAATCTACGACAGCGGAGTTTATTCCTACGGCCCCACGATCCTACCCTATCAAGCTGCAGCTGTAATCATTCAGCTCGGAGATATTTCCTGATATACAGCTACTTACCTCCATTGTGTGTGTAGCCTTTATTTCTCTTCCAGCACCTTAAAGCAGATCCCTTCGATAAGACGCGGAGTTCACTCACAATGGTCCCAGCAGGCCTCCTTAACAAGCTGCAGCTGTTCTCATTCACCGTGGAGCTATTTCCTGCTATATAATTAGTTACCCCGCTGGTGTGAAGAGGACTCAAAGGAGCCTTTATCTCTCTTCCAGTACCCCTAAGCCGATTGAAACTAGGACAGCGGAGTTTATTCGCTATGGCCCCACGAGCCTACCTATCAAGCTGCAGCTGTAATCATTCAGCTCGGAGGTATTTTCTGATATACAGCTACTTACCCGGTGGTGTAGAGAGATTATAAATGAGCCTTGATCACTCTTCCAGCACCACATAGCGATCCAATCGAGGACAGAGGAGTTCACTGTCTATGGCCCGCCCGATCAGCCTACTCTAACAAGCTGCAGCTGTTCTCATTCACCGAGGAGATGTTACGTGATGTACAGCTAGTTGCCCCTGTGGTGCATACAGGATGTAAATGAGCCTTTATCTCAATTCCAGCACCACCACGCAGATTCGATCTAGGACAGCGGAGTTTACTCTCTATGGCCGGTCAGGCCTCCAATAACAAGCTGCAGCTGTTCTCATTCACTGAGAAGGTATATAGCTATTCATCTCGGAGGTGCGTAAAATACATAAATTATCCTTTATCGCTCTTCCAGCACACCAATGCAGATCTTGTCAAGGACAGCGGCGTTTACTCAATATAGCAGATCCTATGGAGGACAGTGGCGTTCACTCGCTATGGCCTGACCGGCCTACAGTACGGAGCAGCAGCTGTTCTCATTCACTCAGGAGATAGTCCCTGATATAGGGCGACTTACCCCGCTGGTGCCTACAGGACACGTGAGCCTTTATCTCTCTTCCAGCAACACAGAGCACATCCTACCTCTAAGAACAGCGGGGGTCACTCGCTAATTCCCAACCAGCGTACATGAACAAGCTGCAGCTGTACTAATTCACCGTGGAGATATTTCCTAATATTTGCTACTTACCCCGCTGGTGCGAAGAGGACACAAATGAGCCTTTATCTCTCTTCCAGCACGCCAACGCCGATTGAATCTACGACAGCGGAGTTTATTCCTATGGCCCCACGATCCTACCCTATCAAGCTGCAGCTGTAATCATTCAGCTCGGAGATATTTCCTGATATACAGCTACTTTCCTCCATTGTGCGTGTAGCCTTTATTTCTCTTCCAGCACCTTAAAGCAGATCCCTTCGATAAGAGCGGAGTTCACTCGCAATGGTCCCACCAGGCTACCTTAACAAGCTGCAGCCGTTCTCATTCACCGTGGAGCTATTTCCTGCTATATAATTAGTTACCCCGCTGGTGTGAAGAGGACTCAAAGGAGCCTTTATCTCCCTTCCAGTACCCCTAGCCCGATTGAAACTAGGATAGCGGAGTTTATTCGCTATGGCCCCACGAGCCTACCTATCTAGCTGCAGCTGTAATCATTCAGCTCGGAGGTATTTTCTGATATACAGCTACTTACCCGGTGGTGTAGAGAGATTATAAATGAGCCTTGATCACTCTTCCAGCCACCACATAGCGATCCAATCGAGGACAGAGGAGTTCACTGTCTATGGCCCGCCCGATCAGCCTACTCTAACAAGCTGCAGCTGTTCTCATTCACCGAGGAGATGTTACGTGATGTACAGCTATTGCCCCTGTGGTGCATACAGGATGTAAATGAGCCTTTATCTCTCTTCCAGCACCACCACGCAGATTCAATCTAGGACAGCGGAGTTAACTCTCTATGGCCCCTCAGGCCTCCAATAACAAGCTGCAGCTGTTCTCATTCACTGAGAAGGTATATAGCTATTCATCTCGGTGGTGCGTAAAATACATAAATTATCCTTTATCGCTCTTCCAGCACACCAATGCAGATCTTGTCAAGGACATCGGCGTTTATTCAATATAGCAGATCCTATGGAGGACAGTGGCGTTCACTCGCTATGGCCTGACCGGCCTACAGTACGGAGCAGCAGCTGTTCTCATTCACTCAGGAGATAGTCCCTGATATAGGGCGACTTACCCCGCTGGTGCCTACAGGACACGTGAGCCTTTATCTCTCTTCCAGCAACACAGAGCACATCCTACCTCTGAGAACAGCGGGGGTCACTCGCTAAGTCCCAACCAGCGTACATGAACAAGCTGCAGCTGTACTAATTCACCGTGGAGATATTTCCTAATATTTGCTACTTACCCCGCTGGTGCGAAGAGGACACAAATGAGCCTTTATCTCTCTTCCAGCACGCCAACGCCGATTGAATCTACGACAGCGGAGTTTATTCCTATGGCCCCACGATCCTACCATATCAAGCTGCAGCTGTAATCATTCAGCTCGGAGATATTTCCTGATATACAGCTACTTTCCTCCATGTGCGTGTAGCCTTTATTTCTCTTCCAGCACCTAAAGCAGATCCCTTCGATAAGAGCGGAGTTCACTCGCAATGGCCCACCAGGCCTACCTTAACAAGCTGCAGCTGTTCTCATTCACCGTGGAGCTATTTCCTGATATAATTATTACCCCGCTGGTGTGAAGAGACTCAAAGAGCCTTTATCTCCTTCCAGCACCCCTAGCCCGATTGAAACTAGGAGAGCGGAGTTTACTTCGCTATGGCACCACGAGCCTACCTAACAAGCTGCAGCTGTTCTCATTCACTCGGAGGTATTTTCTGATATACAGCTACTTACCCGGTGGTGTAGAGAGATTATAAATGAGCCTTTATCACTCTTCCAGCACCACATAGCAGATCCAATCGAGGACAGAGGAGTTCACTGTCTATGCCCGCCCGATCAGCCTACTCTAACAAGCTGCAGCTGTTCTCATTCACCGAGGAGATGTTACGTGATGTACAGCTAGTTGCCCCTGTGGTGCGTACAGGATGTAAATGAGCCTTTATCTCTCTTCCAGCACCACCAGCAGATTCAATCTAGGACAGCGGAGTTACTCTCTATGGCCCCTCAGGCCTCCAATAACAAGCTGCAGCTGTTCTCATTCACTGAGAAGGTATATAGCTATTCATCTCGCTGGTGCCTAAGGAATACAAATTAGCCTTTATCTCTCTTCCAGCACACCAATGCAGATCTTGTCAAGGACAGCGGCGTTTACTCAATGCAGATCCTATGGAGGACAGGGCGTTCACTCGCTATGGCCTGACCGGCCTACAGACAGCTGCAGCTGTTCTCATTCACTCAGGAGATAGTCCCTGATATAGCTACTTACCCCGCTGGTGCCTACAGGACATGAGCCTTTATCTCTCTTCCAGCACACAAGCACATCCTACCTCTGAGAACAGCGGGGTTCACTCGCTAAGGCCCACCAGCGTACATGAACAAGCTGCAGCTGTTCTCATTCACCGTGGAGATATTCCTAATAGCTACTTACCCCGCTGGTGCGAAGAGGACACAAATGAGCCTTTATCTCTCTTCCAGCACCCAACGCCGATTGAATCTAGACAGCGGAGTTTATTCCCTATGGCCCCAAGATCCTACTATCAAGCTGCAGCTGTATTTCACTCGCAGATATTTCCTGATACACAGCTACTTACCCGGTGGTGTAGAGAGATTAAAATGAGCCTTGATCACTGTTCCAGCACACATAGCGATCCAATCGAGGACAGAGGAGTTCACTGCTATGGCCCGCCGGATCAGCCTACTCTAACAAGCTGCAGCTGTTCTCATTCACCGAGGAGATGTTACTGATGTACAGCTTATCCCTGTGGTGCATACAGGATGTAAATGAGCCTTTATCTCTCTTCCAGCACCACAAAGCAGATTCAATCTAGACAGCGGAGTTTACTCTCTATATCCCGTCAGGCCTCCAATAACAAGCTGCAGCTGTTCTCATTCACTGAGAGGTATATAGCTATTCATCTCGGTGGTGCGTAAAATCATAAATTATCCTTTATCGCTCTTCCAGCACAACAATGCAGATCTTGTCAAGCAGCGGCGTTTATCAATATAGCAGATCCTATGGAGGACAGTGGCGTTCACTCGCTATGGCCTGACCGGCCTACAGTACAGCAGCAGCTGTTCTCATTCACTCGGAGATAGTCCCTGATATACGACTTACCCCGCTGGTGCCTACAGGACACGTGAGCCTTTCTCTCTTCCAGCAACACAAGCACATCCTACCTCTGAGAACAGCGGGGGTCACTCGCTAAGTCCCAACCAGCGTACATGAACAAGCTGCAGCTGTACTCATTCACCGTGGAGATATTTCCTTCTTACCCCGCTGGTGCCTACAGGACCAAATGAGCCTTTATCTCTCTTCCAGCACAAATCAGATTCAATCGAGACAGCGGGTTCACTCGCTATGGCCCGCACCTCCTATCCGACTAGCTGCAGCTGTTCTCATTCTCCGAGGAGATATTCCTGATCAGCTACTTACCCCTGTGGTGTTTACAGTACACAAATGCGCCTTTATCTTTCTTCCAGCACCACAAAGCGATCCTTGAGGAAAGCGCGTTCACTCAATGGGCCGACCGGCATACTCTAACAAGTTGCAGCTGTTCTCATTCACCGGAGCATATTTCCCTGATAGACCGCAACTTACCGTTGTGCGAACAGGACATTAATGAGCCTTTATCTCTCTTCCAGCACCACAAGCAGATCCAATCGAGGACAGCGGAGTTCCCTGCTATGGCCCGAACGGCCTACCTTCAACAAGCTGCAGCTGCTCATTCACGACGGATATTCTGTATGTACAGCTACTTACCCCGGTGGTGCGTACAGAGACAAATGAGCCTTTTCTGTCTTCCAGCCACCACAAAGCATGCCTCTCTAGGACAGCAGTTTCACCGCTATGGCCCGACGATGCCTAAGCTGCAGCTGTTCTCATTCAGCCGAGGAGATATTTCCTGATGTACAGCTAACTCACCCGGTGGTGAGTACAGGTCATAAATGAGCCTTCTCTTTCCAGCACACAAGCAGTTCCAATGGAAGACAGCGGAGTTTTCGCGCTATGGCCCGAAGGCCTACCAAACAAGCTGCAGCTGTTCTCATTCACCGAGGAGATATTCCCTGATATACAGATACTTACCTGCGTTGCGTACAGAGATCAGTGAGCCTTTATCTCTCTTCCAGCACCATACGCAGATCCTATGGAGAATGCGGAGTTCACTCGCTATGGCCCGACCAGGCCTACCTAACAAGTGCAGCTGTTCTCATTCACCGTGAGAGCTATTTCCTGCTGGTGCCTAATACACAGTGACCTTTATCTCTCTTCCAGCAACACAAGCACATCTACCTCTGAAACAGCGGGGGTCGCTATCAGCAGATAGCAGATCCCTTCGATAAGACGCGGAGTTCACTCACATGGTCCCAGCAGGCCTCCTAACAAGCTGCAGCTGTTCTCATTCACCGTGGAGCTATTTCCTGCTATATAATTAGTTACCCCGCTGGTGTGAAGAGGACTCAAAGGAGCCTTTATCTCTCTTCCAGCACCCCTAAGCCGATTGAAACTAGGACAGCGGAGTTTATTCGCTATGGCCCCACGAGCCTACCTATCAAGCTGCAGCTGTAATCATTCAGCTCGGAGATATTTCCTGATATACAGCTACTTACCCGGTGGTGTAGAGAGATTATAAATGAGCCTTGATCACTCTTCCAGCACCACATAGCGATCCAATCGAGGACAGAGGAGTTCACTGTCTATGGCCCGCCCGATCAGCCTACCTAACAAGCTGCAGCTGTTCTCATTCACCGAGGAGATGTTAGCTGATGTACAACAAGTTGCCCCTGTGGTGCATACAGGATGTAAATGAGCCTTTATCTCTCTTCCAGCACCACCAAGCAGATTCGATCTAGGACAGCGGAGTTACTCTCTATGGCCCCTCAGGCCTACCAATAACAAGCTGCAGCTGTTCTCATTCACTGAGAAGGTATATAGCTATTCATCTCGGTGGTGCGTAAAATACATAAATGAGCCTTTATCGCTCTTCCAGCACACCAATGCAGATCTTGTCAGGACAGCGGCGTTTACTCCAGATCATATGGAGGACAGTGGCGTTCACTCGCTATGGCCTGACCGGCCTACAGTACGGAGCAGCAGCTGTTCTCATTCACTGAGGAGATAGTCCCTGATATAGGGCGACTTACCCCGCTGGTGCCTACAGGACAGTGAGCCTTTATCTCTCTTCCAGCAACCACAGAGCATCCTACCTCTGAGAACAGCGGGTCACTCGCTAAGTCCCAACCAGCGTACATGAACAAGCTGCAGCTGTTCTCATTCACCGTGGAGATATTTCCTTCTTACCCCGCTGGTGCGTACAGGACAAATGAGCCTTTATCTCTCTTCCAGCACAAATCAGATTCAATCGAGACAGCGGGTTCACTCGCTATGGCCCGCACCTCCTATCCGACCTAGCTGCAGCTGTTCTCATTCACCGTGGAGATATTCCCTGATCAGCTACTTACCCCTGTGGTGTACAGTACACAAATGAGCCTTTATCTTCTTCCAGCACCACAAAGCGAACCTGTGGAGAAAGCGGTTCACTCAATCCGACCAGGCATACTGACGTAACAAGTTGCAGCTGTTCTCATTCACCGTGGACATATTTCCCTGATAGCCAACTTACCCCGCTGTGCGAACAGGACATAATGAGCCTTTATCTCTCTTCCAGCACCACAAGCAGATCCAATCGAGACAGCGAGTTCCCTGCTATGGCCCGAACGGCCTACTTCAACAAGCTGCAGCTGCTATTCACGACGGATATTTCCTGTATACAGCTACTTACCCCGGTGGTGCGTACAGACACAAATGAGCCTTTTCTTCTTCCAGCACCACAAGCATGTCTTCTCTAGACAGCAGTGTTCACCGCTGTGGCCCGAAAGATGCCTAAGCTGCAGCTGTTCTCATTAGCCGAGGAGATATTTCCTGATGTACAGCAACTCACCCCGGTGGTGAGTACAGGTCATAAATGAGCCTTTATCTCTTTCCAGCACACAAAGCAGATTCCAATCGAGACAGCGGAGTTTTCGCGCTTTGGCCCGAGGCCTACCAAACAAGCTGCAGCTGTTCTCATTCACCGAGGAGATATTCCCTGATATACAGATTACTTACCTGCGTTGCGTACAGAGATCAGTGAGCCTTTATCTCTCTTCCAGCACCATAGCAGATCCTATGGAGAATAGCGGAGTTCACTCGCTATGGCCCGACCAGGCCTACCTAACAAGTGCAGCTGTTCTCATTCACTCGGGAGCTATTTCCTGCTGGTGCCTACATGACACAGTGAGCCTTTATCTCTCTTCCAGCAACACAAGCACATCTACCTCTGAAAACAGCGGGGGTCACTCGCTAAGACCCGACCTCGTACATGAACAAGCTGCAGCTGTACTCATTCACCGTGGAGATATTTCCTAATATTTGCTACTTACCCCGCTGGTGCGAAGAGGACACAAATGAGCCTTTATCTCTCTTCCAGCACCCAACGCCTTGAATCTACGACAGCGGAGTTTACTTCGCTATGGCCCCACGATCCTACCCTATCAAGCTGCAGCTGTTCTCATTCAGCTCGGAGATATTTCCTGATATACAGCTACTTACCTCCATGTGTGTGTAGCCTTTATCTCTTCCAGCACCAAAGCAGATCCTTGATAAGACGCGGAGTTCACTCACAATGGCCAGCAGGCCTCCTAACAAGCTGCAGCTGTTCTCATTCACCGGGAGCTATTTCCCTGATATAATTAGTTACCCCGCTGGTGTGAAGAGGACTCAAAGAGCCTTTATCTCTCTTCCAGCACCCAAGCAGATTGAATCTAGGACAGCGGAGTTTATTCGCTATGGCCCCACGAGCCTACTATCAAGCTGCAGCTGTAATCATTCAGCTCGGAGGTATTCTGATATACAGCTACTTACCCGGTGGTGTAGAGAGACAAAATGAGCCTTGATCTCTTCCAGCACCACAAGCGATCCAATCGAGGACAGCAGGAGTTCACTGTCTATGGCCCGCCCGATGGCCTACTCTAACAAGCTGCAGCTGTTCTCATTCACCGAGGAGATATTTGATGTACAGCAAGTTCCCCGGTGGTGCATACAGGATGTAAATGAGCCTTTATCTCTCTTCCAGCACCACAAAGCAGATTCGATCTAGACAGCGGAGTTAACTCTCTATGGCCCCTCAGGCTACCAATAACAAGCTGCAGCTGTTCTCATTCACCGAGAGATATTCTATTACATCTCGGTGGTGCGTAAGTACATAAATGAGCCTTTATCGCTCTTCCAGCACACAATGCAGAAAGGACAGCGGCGTTTATCCTATAGCAGATCATATGGAGGACAGTGGCGTTCACTCGCTATGGCCTGACCGGCCTACATAAGCAGCAGCTGTTCTCATTCACTCGGAGATAGTCTGATATACGACTTACCCGCTGGTGCCTACAGGACAGGTGAGCCTTTATCTCTCTTCCAGCAACACAAGCACATCCTACCTCTGAGAACAGCGGGGGTCACTCGCTAAGTCCCGACCAGCGTACATGAACAAGCTGCAGCTGTACTAATTCACCGTGGAGATATTTCCTATATTGCTACTTACCCCGCTGGTGCGAAGAGGACACAAATGAGCCTTTATCTCTCTTCCAGCAACGCCAACGCCGATTGAATCTACGACAGCGGAGTTTATTCCTATGGCCCCACGATCCTACCCTATCAAGCTGCAGCTGTAATCATTCAGCTCGGAGATATTTCCTGATATACAGCTACTTTCCTCCATTGTGCGTGTAGCCTTTATTTCTCTTCCAGCACCTTAAAGCAGATCCCTTCGATAAGAGCGGAGTTCACTCGCAATGGTCCCACCAGGCCTACCTTAACAAGCTGCAGCTGTTCTCATTCACCGTGGAGCTATTTCCTGCTATATAATTAGTTACCCCGCTGGTGTGAAGAGGACTCAAAGGAGCCTTTATCTCTCTTCCAGTACCCCTAGCCGATTGAAACTAGGACAGCGGAGTTTATTCGCTATGGCCCCACGAGCCTACCTATCAAGCTGCAGCTGTAATCATTCAGCTCGGAGGTATTTTCTGATATACAGCTACTTACCCGGTGGTGTAGAGAGATTATAAATGAGCCTTGATCACTCTTCCAGCACCACATACGATCCAATCGAGGACAGAGGAGTTCACTGTCTATGGCCCGCCCGATCAGCCTACTCTAACAAGCTGCAGCTGTTCTCATTCACCGAGGAGATGTTACGTGATGTACAGCTTGTTGCCCCTGTGGTGCATACAGGATGTAAATGAGCCTTTATCTCTCTTCCAGCACCACCACGCAGATTCAATCTAGGACAGCGGAGTTTACTCTATATCCCGTCAGGCCTCCAATAACAAGCTGCAGCTGTTCTCATTCACTGAGAAGGTATATAGCTATTCATCTCGGTGGTGCGTAAAATACATAAATTATCCTTTATCGCTCTTCCAGCACACCAATGCAGATCTTGTCAAGGACAGCGGCGTTTACTCAATATAGCAGATCCTATGGAGGACAGTGGCGTTCACTGCTATGGCCTGACCGGCCTACAGTACGGAGCAGCAGCTGTTCTCATTCACTCAGGAGATAGTCCCTGATATAGGGCGACTTACCCCGCTGGTGCCTACAGGACACGTGAGCCTTTCTCTCTTCCAGCAACACAGAGCACATCCTACCTCTAGAACAGCGGGGGTCACTCGCTAAGTCCCAACCAGCGTACATGAACAAGCTGCAGCTGTACTCATTCACCGTGGAGATATTTCCTTCTTACCCCGCTGGTGCCTACAGGACCAAATGAGCCTTTATCTCTCTTCCAGCACAACAGATTCAATCGAGACAGCGGAGTTCATTCGCTATGGCCCCACCTCCTATCAAGCTGCAGCTGTTCTCATTCTCCGAGGAGATTTCCTGATATACAGCTACTTACCCCTGTGGTGTTTACAGTACACAATGAGCCTTTATCTTTCTTCCAGCACCACAAAGCAGATCCTTGGAGGAAAGCGGTTCACTCAATGGCCCGACCGGCTACCTAACAAGTTGCAGCTGTTCTCATTCACCGGAGCTATTTCCCTGATAGACCGCAACTTACCCGTGTGCAACAGGACTTAATGAGCCTTTATCTCTCTTCCAGCACCACAAGCAGATCCAATCGAGGACAGCGAGTTCCCGCTATGGCCCGACGGCCTACTTCAACAAGCTGCAGCTGCTATTCACCGGAGATATTTCTGTATGCTACTTACCCCGGTGGTGCGTAAGAGGACACAAATGAGCCTTTATCTCTCTTCCAGCACCACAACGCATGTCTTCTCTAGACAGCAGTTTCACCGCTATGGCCCACGATCCTAAGCTGCAGCTGTTCTCAGCCGAGGAGATATTTCCTGATATACAGCTACTTCCCCGGTGGTGTACAGCATAAATGAGCCTTTCTCTTTCCAGCACACAAAGCAGATTCCAATCGAAGACAGCGGAGTTCACTCGCAATGGCCCGAAGGCCTACCTTAACAAGCTGCAGCTGTTCTCATTCACCGAGGAGATATTTCCTGCTATATACATTAGTTACCCCGCTGGTGTGACAGAGATCAAAGGAGCCTTTATCTCTCTTCCAGCACCATAAGCAGATCCTATGGAGAATAGCGGAGTTCACTCGCTATGGCCCGACCAGGCCTACCTATCAAGCTGCAGCTGTTCTCATTCACTCGGAGGTATTTTCTGGTGCCTAGGTGACAAGGTGAGCCTTTATCTCTCTTCCAGCAACACTAGCACATCCACCTCGAGGACAGCGGGTTCACTCGCTAAGGCCCGCCTCCCTACATGAACAAGCTGCAGCTGTTCTCATTCACCGTGGAGATATTTCCTAATATTTGCTACTTACCCCGCTGGTGCGAAGAGGACACAAATGAGCCTTTATCTCTCTTCCAGCACCACCACGCAGATTCGATCTAGGACAGCGGTGTTAACTCTCTATGGCCCGTCAGGCCTCCAATAACAAGCTGCAGCTGTTCTCATTCACTGAGAAGGTATATAGCTATTCATCTCGGTGGTGCGTAAAATACATAAATTATCCTTTATCGCTCTTCCAGCACACCAATGCAGATCTTGTCAAGGACAGCGGCGTTTACTCAATATAGCAGATCCTATGGAGGACAGTGGCGTTCACTCGCTATGGCCTGACCGGCCTACAATACGGAGCAGCAGCTGTTCTCATTCACTCAGGAGATAGTCCCTGATATAGGGCGACTTACCCCGCTGGTGCCTACAGGACACGTGAGCCTTTATCTCTCTTCCAGCAACACAGAGCACATCCTACCTCTAAGAACAGCGGGGGTCACTCGCTAATTCCCAACCAGCGTACATGAACAAGCTGCAGCTGTACTAATTCACCGTGGAGATATTTCCTAATATTTGCTACTTACCCCGCTGGTGCGAAGAGGACACAAATGAGCCTTTATCTCTCTTCCAGCACGCCAACGCCGATTGAATCTACGACAGCGGAGTTTATTCCTATGGCCCCACGATCCTACCCTATCAAGCTGCAGCTGTAATCATTCAGCTCGGAGATATTTCCTGATATACAGCTACTTTCCTCCATTGTGCGTGTAGCCTTTATTTCTCTTCCAGCACCTTAAAGCAGATCCCTTCGATAAGAGCGGAGTTCACTCGCAATGGTCCCACCAGGCTACCTTAACAAGCTGCAGCCGTTCTCATTCACCGTGGAGCTATTTCCTGCTATATAATTAGTTACCCCGCTGGTGTGAAGAGGACTCAAAGGAGCCTTTATCTCCCTTCCAGTACCCCTAGCCCGATTGAAACTAGGATAGCGGAGTTTATTCGCTATGGCCCCACGAGCCTACCTATCTAGCTGCAGCTGTAATCATTCAGCTCGGAGGTATTTTCTGATATACAGCTACTTACCCGGTGGTGTAGAGAGATTATAAATGAGCCTTGATCACTCTTCCAGCACCACATAGCGATCCAATCGAGGACAGAGGAGTTCACTGTCTATGGCCCGCCCGATCAGCCTACTCTAACAAGCTGCAGCTGTTCTCATTCACCGAGGAGATGTTACGTGATGTACAGCTTATTGCCCCTGTGGTGCATACAGGATGTAAATGAGCCTTTATCTCTCTTCCAGCACCACCACGCAGATTCAATCTAGGACAGCGGAGTTAACTCTCTATGGCCCCTCAGGCCTCCAATAACAAGCTGCAGCTGTTCTCATTCACTGAGAAGGTATATAGCTATTCATCTCGGTGGTGCGTAAAATACATAAATTATCCTTTATCGCTCTTCCAGCACACCAATGCAGATCTTGTCAAGGACATCGGCGTTTATTCAATATAGCAGATCCTATGGAGGACAGTGGCGTTCACTTGCTATGGCCTGACCGGCCTACAGTACGGAGCAGCAGCTGTTCTCATTCACTCAGGAGATAGTCCCTGATATAGGGCGACTTACCCCGCTGGTGCCTACAGGACACGTGAGCCTTTATCTCTCTTCCAGCAACACAGAGCACATCCTACCTCTGAGAACAGCGGGGGTCACTCGCTAAGTCCCAACCAGCGTACATGAACAAGCTGCAGCTGTACTAATTCACCGTGGAGATATTTCCTAATATTTGCTACTTACCCCGCTGGTGCGAAGAGGACACAAATGAGCCTTTATCTCTCTTCCAGCACGCCAACGCCGATTGAATCTACGACAGCGGAGTTTATTCCTATGGCCCCACGATCCTACCATATCAAGCTGCAGCTGTAATCATTCAGCTCGGAGATATTTCCTGATATACAGCTACTTTCCTCCATTGTGCGTGTAGCCTTTATTTCTCTTCCAGCACCTTAAAGCAGATCCCTTCGATAAGAGCGGAGTTCACTCGCAATGGTCCCACCAGGCTACCTTAACAAGCTGCAGCTGTTCTCATTCACCGTGGAGCTATTTCCTGCTATATAATTAGTTACCCCGCTGGTGTGAAGAGGACTCAAAGGAGCCTTTATCTCCCTTCCAGTACCCCTAGCCCGATTGAAACTAGGAGAGCGGAGTTTATTCGCTATGGCACCACGAGCCTACCTATCTAGCTGCAGCTGTAATCATTCAGCTCGGAGGTATTTTCTGATATACAGCTACTTACCCGGTGGTGTAGAGAGATTATAAATGAGCCTTGATCACTCTTCCAGCACCACATAGCGATCCAATCGAGGACAGAGGAGTTCACTGTCTATCGCCCGCCCGATCAGCCTACTCTAACAAGCTGCAGCTGTTCTCATTCACCGAGGAGATGTTACGTGATGTACAGCTAGTTGCCCCTGTGGTGCGTACAGGATGTAAATGAGCCTTTATCTCTCTTCCAGCACCACCACGCAGATTCAATCTAGGACAGCGGAGTTAACTCTCTATGGCCCCTCAGGCCTCCAATAACAAGCTGCAGCTGTTCTCATTCACTGAGAAGGTATATAGCTATTCATCTCGGTGGTGCGTAAAATACATAAATTATCCTTTATCGCTCTTCCAGCACACCAATGCAGATCTTGTCAAGGACAGCGGCGTTTACTCAATATAGCAGATCCTATGGAGGACAGTGGCGTTCACTCGCTATGGCCTGACCGGCCTACAGTACGGAGCAGCAGCTGTTCTCATTCACTCAGGAGATAGTCCCTGATATAGGGCGACTTACCCCGCTGGTGCCTACAGGACAGTGAGCCTTTATCTCTCTTCCAGCAACACAGAGCACATCCTACCTCTGAGAACAGCGGGGGTCACTCGCTAATCCCAACCAGCGTACATGAACAAGCTGCAGCTGTACTAATTCACCGTGGAGATATTTCCTAATATTTGCTACTTACCCCGCTGGTGCGAAGAGGACACAAATGAGCCTTTATCTCTCTTCCAGCACGCCAACGCCGATTGAATCTACGACAGCGGAGTTTATTCCCTATGGCCCCAAGATCCTACCCTATCAAGCTGAAGCTGTAATAATTCAGCTCGCAGATATTTCCTGATACACAGCTACTTACCCGGTGGTGTAGAGAGATTATAAATGAGCCTTGATCACTGTTCCAGCACAACATAGCGATCCAATCGAGGACAGAGGAGTTCACTGTCTATGGCCCGCCGGATCAGCCTACTCTAACAAGCTGCAGCTGTTCTCATTCACCGAGGAGATGTTACTTGATGTACAGCTTATTGCCGCTGTGGTGCATACAGGATGTAAATGAGCCTTTATCTCTCTTCCAGCACCACCACGCAGATTCAATCTAGGACAGCGGAGTTTACTCTCTATATCCCGTCAGGCCTCCAATAACAAGCTGCAGCTGTTCTCATTCACTGAGAAGGTATATAGCTATTCATCTCGGTGGTGCGTAAAATACATAAATTATCCTTTATCGCTCTTCCAGCACAACAATGCAGATCTTGTCAAGGACAGCGGCGTTTACTCAATATAGCAGATCCTATGGAGGACAGTGGCGTTCACTTGCTATGGCCTGACCGGCCTACAGTACGGAGCAGCAGCTGTTCTCATTCACTCAGGAGATAGTCCCTGATATAGGGCGACTTACCCCGCTGGTGCCTACAGGACACGTGAGCCTTTCTCTCTTCCAGCAACACAGAGCACATCCTACCTCTGAGAACAGCGGGGGTCACTCGCTAAGTCCCAACCAGCGTACATGAACAAGCTGCAGCTGTACTCATTCACCGTGGAGATATTTCCTTCTTACCCCGCTGGTGCCTACAGGACCAAATGAGCCGTTATCTCTCTTCCCGAGCACAAATCAGATTCAATCGAGCACCACGGGGTTCACTCGCTATGGCCCGCACCTCCTATCCGACCTAGCTGCATCTGTTCTCATTCTCCGAGGAGATTTCCCAGCTGTCCAGCTACTTACCCCTGTGGTGTTTACAGTACACAAATGCGCCTTTATCTTTCTTCCAGCACCACAAAGGCGAACCTGTGGAGGAAAGCGTCGTTCACTCAATAGGGCACGACCGGCATACTAGACGTAACAAGTTGTAGCTGTTCTCATTCTCCCAGGACATATTCCCTGATAGACCGCAACTTACCGTTGTTGCGAACAGGACATTAATGAGCCTTTATCTCTGTTCCAGCACCACAAAGCAGATCCAATCGAGGACAGCAGAGTTCCCTGGCTATGGCCCGAACGGCCTACTTCAACAAGCCGCAGCTGCTCGGATTCACGACGGATACATTCTGTGATGTACAGGTACTTACCCCGGTGGTGCGTACAGACACAAATGAGCATTTTCTGTCTTCCACCACCACAAAGCATGCCTTCTCTAGAACAGCAGTGTTCAACCGCTGTGGCCTGAAAGATGGCCTGAAGATTCAGCTGTTCTCCTTAGCCGAGGAGATATTTCCTGATGTACCACAACTCACCCCGGTGGTGAGTACAGGTCATAAATGAGCCCTTCTCTATTCCAGCATCACAAAGCAGTTCCAATGGAAGACAGCGGAGTTTTCGCGCTTTGGCCCGAAGGCCTACCCAAACAAGCTGCAGCTGTTCTCATTCACCGAGGAGATATTCCCTGATATACAGATACTTACCTGCGTTGTTCGTACAGTAGATCAGTGAGCCTTTATCTCTCTTCCAGCACCATAAAGCAGATCCTATGGAGAATAGCGGAGTTCACTCGCTATGTCCCGACCAGGCTACCTTAACAAGTTGCAGCTGTTCTCATTCACCGTGGAGCTATTTCCTGCTGGTGCCTAGATGACACAGGTGAACCTTTATCTCTCTTCCAGCAACACTAAGCACATGCTACCTCTGAAAACAGCGGGGGTCCCCGCTGATCCCCCAGCAGATCCCCAGCAGATCCCTTCGATAAGACGCGGAGTTCACTCACAATGGTCCCAGCAGGCCTCCTTAACAAGCTGCAGCTGTTCTCATTCACCGTGGAGCTATTTCCTGCTATATAATTAGTTACCCCGCTGGTGTGAAGAGGACTCAAAGGAGCCTTTATCTCTCTTCCAGTACCCCTAAGCCGATTGAAACTAGGACAGCGGAGTTTATTCGCTATGGCCCCACGAGCCTACCTATCAAGCTGCAGCTGTAATCATTCAGCTCGGAGGTATTTTCTGATATACAGCTACTTACCCGGTGGTGTAGAGAGATTATAAATGAGCCTTGATCACTCTTCCAGCACCACATAGCGATCCAATCGAGGACAGAGGAGTTCACTGTCTATGGCCCGCCCGATCAGCCTACTCTAACAAGCTGCAGCTGTTCTCATTCACCGAGGAGATGTTAGGTGATGTACAACAAGTTGCCCCTGTGGTGCATACAGGATGTAAATGAGCCTTTATCTCTCTTCCAGCACCACCACGCAGATTCGATCTAGGACAGCGGAGTTAACTCTCTATGGCCCCTCAGGCCTCCAATAACAAGCTGCAGCTGTTCTCATTCACTGAGAAGGTATATAGCTATTCATCTCGGTGGTGCGTAAAATACATAAATTATCCTTTATCGCTCTTCCAGCACACCAATGCAGATCTTGTCAAGGACAGCGGCGTTTACTCAATATAGCAGATCATATGGAGGACAGTGGCGTTCACTCGCTATGGCCTGACCGGCCTACAGTACGGAGCAGCAGCTGTTCTCATTCACTGAGGAGATAGTCCCTGATATAGGGCGACTTACCCCGCTGGTGCCTACAGGACAGGTGAGCCTTTATCTCTCTTCCAGCAACACAGAGCACATCCTACCTCTGAGAACAGCGGGGGTCACTCGCTAAGTCCCAACCAGCGTACATGAACAAGCTGCAGCTGTACTCATTCACCGTGGAGATATTTCCTTCTTACCCCGCTGGTGCCTACAGGACCAAATGAGCCTTATCTCTCTTCCCGAGCACAAATCAGATTCAATCGAGCACCACGGGGTTCACTCGCTATGGCCCGCACCTCCTATCCGACCTAGCTGCAGCTGTTCTCATTCTCCGAGGAGATTTCCCAGCTGTCCAGCTACTTACCCCTGTGGTGTACAGTACACAAATGCGCCTTTATCTTTCTTCCAGCACCACAAAGCGAACCTGTGAGGAAAGCGGTTCACTCAATAGGGCCGACCGGCATACTAGACGTAACAAGCTGCAGCTGTTCTCATTCACCCAGGACATATTCCCTGATAGACCGCAACTTACCCGTTGTTGCGAACAGGACATTAATGAGCCTTTATCTCTGTTCCAGCACCACAAAGCAGATCCAATCGAGGACAGCGAGTTCCCTGGCTATGGCCCGAACGGCCTACTTCAACAAGCTGCAGCTGCTCATTCACGACGGATATTCTGTGATGTACAGGTACTTACCCCGGTGGTGCGTACAGACACAAATGAGCCTTTCTGTCTTCCAGCACCACAAGCATGTCTTCTCTAGAACAGCAGTGTTCACCGCTGTGGCCTGAAAGATGGCCTGAAGATTCAGCTGTTCTCATTCACCGAGGAGATATTTCCTGATGTACCACAACTCACCCCGGTGGTGAGTACAGGTCATAAATGAGCCTTCTCTATTCCAGCACACAAAGCAGTTCCAATCGAAGACAGCGGAGTTTTCGCGCTTTGGCCCGAGGCCTACCCAAACAAGCTGCAGCTGTTCTCATTCACCGAGGAGATATTCCCTGATATACAGATACTTACCTGCGTTGTTCGTACAGTAGATCAGTGAGCCTTTATCTCTCTTCCAGCACCATAAAGCAGATCCTATGGAGAATAGCGGAGTTCACTCGCTATGTCCCGACCAGGCTACCTTAACAAGTTGCAGCTGTTCTCATTCACCGTGGAGCTATTTCCTGCTGGTGCCTAGATGGACACAGGTGAGCCTTTATCTCTCTTCCAGCAACACTAAGCACATGCTACCTCTGAAAACAGCGGGGGTCACGCGCTAAGACCCGACCTTCGTACATGAACAAGCTGCAGCTGTACTATTCACCGTGGAGATATTTCCTAATATTTGCTACTTACCCCGCTGGTGCGAAGAGGACACAAATGAGCCTTTATCTCTCTTCCAGCACGCCAACGCCGGTTGAATCTACGACAGCGGAGTTTATTCCTACGGCCCCACGATCCTACCCTATCAAGCTGCAGCTGTTCATTCAGCTCGGAGATATTTCCTGATATACAGCTACTTACCCCATGTGTGTGTAGCCTTTATTTCTCTTCCAGCACCAAAGCAGATCCCTTCGATAAGACGCGGAGTTCACTCACAATGGTCCCAGCAGGCCTCCTAACAAGCTGCAGCTGTTCTCATTCACCGTGGAGCTATTTCCTGCTATATAATTAGTTACCCCGCTGGTGTGAAGAGGACTCAAAGAGCCTTTATCTCTCTTCCAGCACCCCTAAGCCGATTGAAACTAGGACAGCGGAGTTTATTCGCTATGGCCCCACGAGCCTACCTATCAAGCTGCAGCTGTAATCATTCAGCTCGGAGGTATTTTCTGATATACAGCTACTTACCCGGTGGTGTAGAGAGATTATAAATGAGCCTTGATCACTCTTCCAGCACCACATAGCGATCCAATCGAGGACAGAGGAGTTCACTGCTATGGCCCGCCCGATCAGCCTACTCTAACAAGCTGCAGCTGTTCTCATTCACCGAGGAGATGTTAGGTGATGTACACAAGTTGCCCCTGTGGTGCATACAGGATGTAAATGAGCCTTTATCTCTCTTCCAGCACCACCACGCAGATTCGATCTAGGACAGCGGAGTTAACTTCTATGGCCCCTCAGGCCTACCAAACAAGCTGCAGCTGTTCTCATTCACTGAGAAGGTATATAGCTATTCATCTCGGTGGTGCGTAAAATACATAAATTATCCTTTATCGCTCTTCCAGCACACCAATGCAGATCTTGTCAAGGACAGCGGCGTTTACTCAATATAGCAGATCATATGGAGGACAGTGGCGTTCACTCGCTATGGCCTGACCGGCCTAACAGTACGCAGCAGCTGTTCTCATTCACTCAGGAGATAGTCCCTGATATAGGGCGACTTACCCCGCTGGTGCCTACAGGACAGGTGAGCCTTTATCTCTCTTCCAGCAACACAGAGCACATCCTACCTCTGAGAACAGCGGGGGTCACTCGCTAAGTCCCAACCAGCGTACATGAACAAGCTGCAGCTGTACTAATTCACCGTGGAGATATTTCCTAATATTTGCTACTTACCCCGCTGGTGCGAAGAGGACACAAATGAGCCTTTATCTCTCTTCCAGCAACGCCAACGCCGATTGAATCTACGACAGCGGAGTTTATTCCTATGGCCCCACGATCCTACCCTATCAAGCTGCAGCTGTAATCATTCAGCTCGGAGATATTTCCTGATATACAGCTACTTTCCTCCATTGTGCGTGTAGCCTTTATTTCTCTTCCAGCACCTTAAAGCAGATCCCTTCGATAAGAGCGGAGTTCACTCGCAATGGTCCCACCAGGCTACCTTAACAAGCTGCAGCTGTTCTCATTCACCGTGGAGCTATTTCCTGCTATATAATTAGTTACCCCGCTGGTGTGAAGAGGACTCAAAGGAGCCTTTATCTCCCTTCCAGTACCCCTAGCCGATTGAAACTAGGACAGCGGAGTTTATTCGCTATGGCCCCACGAGCCTACCTATCAAGCTGCAGCTGTAATCATTCAGCTCGGAGGTATTTTCTGATATACAGCTACTTACCCGGTGGTGTAGAGAGATTATAAATGAGCCTTGATCACTCTTCCAGCACCACATAGCGATCCAATCGAGGACAGAGGAGTTCACTGTCTATGGCCCGCCCGATCAGCCTACTCTAACAAGCTGCAGCTGTTCTCATTCACCGAGGAGATGTTACGTGATGTACAGCTTGTTGCCCCTGTGGTGCATACAGGATGTAAATGAGCCTTTATCTCTCTTCCAGCACCACCACGCAGATTCAATCTAGGACAGCGGAGTTTACTCTCTATATCCCGTCAGGCCTCCAATAACAAGCTGCAGCTGTTCTCATTCACTGAGAAGGTATATAGCTATTCATCTCGGTGGTGCGTAAAATACATAAATTATCCTTTATCGCTCTTCCAGCACACCAATGCAGATCTTGTCAAGGACAGCGGCGTTTACTCAATATAGCAGATCCTATGGAGGACAGTGGCGTTCACTTGCTATGGCCTGACCGGCCTACAGTACGGAGCAGCAGCTGTTCTCATTCACTCAGGAGATAGTCCCTGATATAGGGCGACTTACCCCGCTGGTGCCTACAGGACACGTGAGCCTTTCTCTCTTCCAGCAACACAGAGCACATCCTACCTCTAAGAACAGCGGGGGTCACTCGCTAAGTCCCAACCAGCGTACATGAACAAGCTGCAGCTGTACTCATTCACCGTGGAGATATTTCCTTCTTACCCCGCTGGTGCCTAAGAGGACCAAATGAGCCTTTATCTCTCTTCCAGCACAACGATTGAATCGAGACAGCGGAGTTTATTCGCTATGGCCCCACGATCCTATCCGACCTAGCTGCAGCTGTAATCATTCAGCTCGAGGAGATTTTCCTGATATACAGCTACTTACCCCTGTGGTGTACAGTACACAAATGCGCCTTATCTTTCTTCCAGCACCACAAGCGAACCTGTGAGGAAGAGCGTCGTTCACTCAATGGCCCGACCGGCATACTAGACTAACAAGCTGCAGCTTTCTCATTCACCCAGGACATATTCCCTGATAGACCGCAAGTTACCCGTTGTGCGAACAGGACTTAATGAGCCTTTATCTCTGTTCCAGCACCACAAAGCAGATCCAATCGAGGACAGCAGAGTTCCCTGGCTATGGCCCGAACGGCCTACTTCAACAAGCCGCAGCTGCTCGGATTCACGACGGATACATTCTGTGATGTACAGGTACTTACCCCGGTGGTGCGTACAGACACAAATGAGCATTTTCTGTCTTCCACCACCACAAAGCATGTCTTCTCTAGAACAGCAGTGTTCAACCGCTGTGGCCTGAAGTGGCCTGAAGATTCAGCTGTTCTCCTTAGCCGAGGAGATATTTCCTGATGTACCACAACTCACCCCGGTGGTGAGTACAGGTCATAAATGAGCCCTTCTCTCTTCCAGCATCACAAAGCAGTTCCAATCGAAGACAGCGGAGTTTTCGCGCTTTGGCCCGAAGGCCTACCCAAACAAGCTGCAGCTGTTCTCATTCACCGAGGAGATATTCCCTGATATACAGATACTTACCTGCGTTGTTCGTACAGTAGATCAGTGAGCCTTTATCTCTCTTCCAGCACCATAAAGCAGATCCTATGGAGAATAGCGGAGTTCACTCGCTATGTCCCGACCAGGCTACCTTAACAAGTTGCAGCTGTTCTCATTCACCGTGGAGCTATTTCCTGCTGGTGCCTAGATGACACAGGTGAACCTTTATCTCTCTTCCAGCAACACTAAGCACATCTACCTCTGAAAACAGCGGGGGTCACTCGCTAAGACCCACCTTCGTACATGAACAAGCTGCAGCTGTACTAATTCACCGTGGAGATATTTCCTAATATTTGCTACTTACCCCGCTGGTGCGAAGAGGACACAAATGAGCCTTTATCTCTCTTCCAGCACGCCAACGCCGATTGAATCTACGACAGCGGAGTTTATTCCTATGGCCCCACGATCCTACCCTATCAAGCTGCAGCTGTAATCATTCAGCTCGGAGATATTTCCTGATATACAGCTACTTACCTCCATTGTGTGTGTAGCTTTATTTCTCTTCCAGCACCTTAAAGCAG